>NC_056563.1:34820429-34830410 GCF_013358625.1 Macadamia integrifolia | reverse complement strand
CCCCCCCCCCCCCCAAGAAAAAAAAAATTCAACACTAGTAAAGATTGTGTAATGTTTTAGCCATATGTGGGCTAACATCTGATCATTGTATGGGTATGGATTAGGGGATGGGTATTGACTGATGGACATGGTTGGATGAATCCCTCTACGACAGGTGGTTTCCTTAGTGGGTAGAGACTTCACTTAACCTGTTCTAAAAATGTAAAGTCAATTTTATTACATGTGGGCCTATTAACAACTGAGCCCATTATAGGAGAGGCATCAATTGTTCTATATTTCAGGGAAAGTCCCTGATCCTAGTCTATATAATGGTAACAATGCCCATTACTTGCAAACCCTAGGAATTCTATGGAAAAAAGAGCAGACAAGCACAAGACCAACAGAGGTAGAAAAAAGTGGCTACGGAGATATCTTCTTCAAACGATATGGATCCAGTAGGAGTTCTTTTATTAAATCTCTTGTTTATGTATAGTGTTCAATGATTCAGCATGTTGAGATCCTATGATTTATTCTAACCATTTGCATTTCTATAATCCAAATAAATCAATAAGTGTCTATACAATAAAGGAAACACCAAGAACGGCATTGATTACCTCCTCCTTTTTACCGATGGAGTTGCCAAAATGTATGATCTCCTCTTTTCCATCCCCACAGTTCCTGCGTTCCATCGTTGATACCATGATCTCTGGATAATTGATTAAAGAAGGAGCGCCCAAAAAAAAGAACGGAATCAACTCCAGATAGTAAATTTTTTATTTCGAATAAACAAATTCAAATGCAATGAGCAAGGAAACACATCAATGGTGTGAATTATTCGAGAGAATTCTAATTTCACTACAATGAGAGACGTAAAACTTGGATAGACATAGATAAGCCCAAAAGTGAAAGAAGGAAAAAAGGGAGCAGTACAATCGATGAGAGAAGAAGTACCCTGTGAAGGTGAAGATGATAGAAACCACATTTCAGAACAGTGGGTGCTGTACCAAAGAATGTTGCCACAGGCGATAACGCAGACATACTCACTCCTCTCTCTCTCTCTCTCTCTAAACTGTAATCACCCGCAGATGGCTCTCTGGCTAGAATAGATATTTCAGGAAACAACATACATCCAAAGGGTGGATTTGTGTGAATGGCAGTCGTTTAAAAACACCCGGAGGGACAGCGGTTCAGGAACTCAGGATCGGGATCGGGATCGGGATCGGGATCGGGATCGGAACGGAACTTATCCAATTCTGGTAGGAATCGACTTTAAAACACGCTAACCGTAGTTTTGATACAGAATCGGCCTAAGCCAGATCATTCGGAATTTGGATCGACCTTAGCCAATTCCGATTTAGATCCGATATGATTTTTAAATCTCTGGTCCGGTCCATCCAGTAACTGCAATCCTTTTTTTTTTTTTTTTTTTTTTTTTTTTTTTAACTTGTAAAGGTATGGATCGGATGCTCTCCGAAGAGAGAATCATTGGAGAAGATCCCAATCCTAAATGTATTTGTTTTTCAATTAAGTTCATAGTTAAAAATTATAATGTGGTTGAAGAGCTGCTGCATGTGTGGATGGCTGTGTGTAGAAGTATGTGGCTATTGGCCCTACTAACGTTCAATAGGATGGCCACTCAGTAGGAAAATAAATAAAAAATAATAATAATATGACAAAAAATGACCCAAAAATAGCAACTAAACAAGTTCATCTTTTCTAGTGAAATTTTTTTGAAAAATTGATATTAAATTTTGATTTTTAGAAATAGTATTATATAAGTTTATGACTTACAGTCTTACATATCAGATATTAAAATTTAATTAATTAGGCATGATTTGGTCACACAATTTATGTGTATATTTTCTTTTGCTTTTTTTTGTTTTTTTTTCAAATCTAAAGGTTTTTTTTTCTTAGGGTAAAACAAATCTAAAGTATCGACCAAAGTTTTTTAAGTTTTTTTTTCTTCATAGGATCAACATTTCACAATTAAAAGGTCATGAGTTCTACTCTATTTAGTAAACTCATGCCAATGTGGGACTATGAAATAGTGTTGGAAGAAATATACTGAGAATAGAGAAAAATATATTGCTATGGCAATTTATTACTTCTTCTACATAGAAACACAAACAGTAGTGAAAGATATGAATGTTTGAATAACAGCTACTATCCAATATCACCCTCTTCTTTCTTGGTCACAGAACAGTTGTTTTTTTATTAGTTGCAGAAACAGGGCAGACCCATTCTGACTGGGTAGAAGTATATGATCATCATTTCTTCAGCCCCAATAACAAGAGAACCACTCCAAAGTAATCAAAACTATAAAGCAATCTGATAAATTTTAGCTTGAAATCATTCCATGGAGGGTATCGAGCCCCAGGTTCGAAGAAGAAGCTTCTGCGAAGAACTGCCTTTTCATGGCTAAATGTATCAAAAGAGAACTTCCCATGGTAACTTCCTATACCACTTCCACCAACACCACCAAAAGGTAACTCATCAGCCAAGTACTGCAAGTAGAACAACTCTGCATAAGTACTTCCCTGAACCTCTAAAATGAAAATTGAGTCACTGCATTGAGATAACATAAATTCAAAACAATACTTGAACAAGAACATCATTAAATGTTACGCTTCCAGACGATGTTTCTGATAGAATCCGCCGCTTCAGCAGTTCATCCTTGGTGAAGACATAGATTGCAAGGGGTTTTGGTCTTGAACTTATAAATTCAATACTGTCCTGAATATTCTTCAACTGTAAAAAAAGAATATTATGAGATTTGAGACATTCTTCATATTAAGAAGATTGTAGTAAGGTTAAAGATTTCATACTGTGACTATTGGAAGCAATGGGCCAAAGATCTCTTGGGTCATGAGCTGAGATGTTAATGGTGGATCCAGCAAGATTGTTGGCTGAATAAACCTAGAACAAAGATCAGACCAGAGGATCATCAAGGAAAGATTCATATATTGGATTCATAATCTAGAAGGAAAGATGGAAAACTATTTGGTGTCATTTGTAAAGTTTCCAACCCAAAAGTTTGAACTAGTAGGTTGAGGGACATTTGGGGCGTGAAGTTGTAGACTAATTAGTAGCCGATGTGGGACTAGACTCCCAAAATCATTCTAGCATTAGAGACAACGAAAACAGATGCAGATAATGAAAGGGGATTAGGGAATTACAACTTTTCTTCATCTACTGAACCACCATGAACAACGGAAGCTGAAACTCCTGGTTCTTCGAGAAGATTACGCAATCTGTTAAAATGGTGCTTGTTGACAATCTTTGCAGTGATCTTTGATTCTGCTGGGTTTTCACCATAGGTTCTCTTGATATATTTCTTCAACAAATCAATCTAAGAGGGAAGATAAATAAGTTAAATTGTGAAATTTTGATATATATATATATATATATATAACCAGTCACTGATCTTAATTCAAATAACAAAAATGCAAATGAGGAAAGCAGAGTGAGGCTATTAGTATAAACCAGAGTTGAAGCCAACTTCTCCTCCACAAGTACATAATCTATGGCCAAGCATGCTTGGCCAATGCAGCATCCCCACTTCGCTGATACTATTCTTTTAATAGCCATCTTAAACAACACACAGGAACGAAAATTTAAGTTAAATAGGTTGGATTTACAGTAAATTTGAGAGAGATCAAGAAAACATTACAGTAGAACAGTATAAACCTCTGTATCCGAAGAGCTCAACTGAGAATCAAGGACAACTGGGCATTTCCCACCCAACTCTAGTGTAACTGGTGTGAGATGTTTTGCAGCTGCAGACATTACTATGCGTCCGATTTGGTTACTCCCTATGATGTTTCAAACAATAATAATAATTAATAGAACATACCCGGATCCATATTTATGCAGAAAGCAACATGGAAGATAGAGAGAGGATATACCTGTGAAGAATATCTTGTCCCACTTCTCTTGTAAGAGTTGCTCGGCAACGGGTGCTCCTCCTTCAATGACCTTAATGGTTTTATTGTCCATATATTTTGGGATTGCAGTGGCTAGAAAAGAAGAAGTTGCAGGAGCATGCTCTGAAGGTTTTATGACTGCTACACACCCTGCAGATATGGCTCCTATCAATGGTTCTAATGACAATGCTGCCAACAAAACAACTTATTAGATTCTCTCTCTCTCTCTCTCTCTCTCTCTCTCTCTCTCTCTCTCTCTCTCTCTCTCTCTCTCTCTCTCTCTCTCTCTCTCTCTCTCTCTAGGTGCTCTGAAAACCAAGGTAACTCACCGAGAGGGATTAATCAAAAAAAAAAAAAAAAAAAAAACTCACCGAGAGGGAAGTTCCAAGCGGAGAATATGAGAATGAGACCAAGAGGTTCAGGCAGCACTTGAGCTCTTGCCGGAAAGAAAGCCAATGGTAGTTGGCGCTGTTCCGTGCACATAAAATGCCATTAACCCAAGAAGAAGAAATAGATTAACTTAAGTGATACTGGATGCACACACTGGAAGAAGAAATAAATTAAGTGTGGGTGTAAGAGGCTTTGTATTCCGTCGAATTTTTTATTTTGAGACTCTTTTTACTGAGGACCATTTTGTAATGTTTGATATTAAGGTTTTGTGCTATATATTTGTATTGAGTTTCTCCTTCTCTGTATGTAATTTGAAAAAGATTTGAGGACGAGTGTTATCCCTATTCTCCATTGATTGTGAAGTAGAGATTTCATTTCACGAAGAATGTAAGTAATCTTGTCGAACCTCGTAAATTTGTGTGCATTGTTTATTTTTGTTTTCTATTATTTTCTGCTTCATTTTATGATTGTGTTTCTATACTAACAAAATGAAATTCTACCAAAAAACTAACAAAATAAAATTTGAATAGCGAAGTAAAGATTCTTTCTACCAAGAAAACCTAACAAAGTAAGTTAATTTACCTTTTTGGGTGCCATCCATTTCTTTATGTGGCTCAACGAATACCTTAAAGACTTTTCAAGAACACCAATCTAGAGAAAATAAAAGGAAAATGATTAGAATAAATTATTGTTGTATATGAGAAATAGAGTTCAAAACCAAAACTAGTAAAATTAATTATATGAGACTCTCAAACTCCAAATGAGTAAGCATTGTGGTTGCCATCTTAAATATTTAATTAATAATTAATGGATCGAATTCTCCTTAAGCTACGTTGAAGGAGAACATCATTTCTCTCGGATGGGTGTCTTGGAATCGTAAAAACATTTAAGATCTCCAACAAATAAGAAAGAAAGATATATATGTAGATAGATTCATAGGTAAATTCGTGGGTGAGGAAAAACTCTTTTAATTGTATAAAGACTATTGCGAGAGATAGATGTGTCTTAAGGATTGGCACCTAAATACATCTACATCTAGAGTCATTATCAAGTAACTATAGAAGGTGCTTCTTTGATGGCACTCAAAAGCATCGGTACCCTATTTATAGGAATATGATCAGCCCGAACCAAAGTTAGATAAGCAATTGAAAGAAGTTAGCCTGAGCAGTTGTGGGGCACAAAGCCCATATTCATTAGGAGATCTCGAGTTCAAGTCCCTTGACTGTAACCTTTTTATCAATCAAATTAAAAAAAAAATAAATAAATAACAATTGTTAATTTCTTGTACTTGCTCAGTGTGCCCCTCTTTTGTCGGTATGGAGATTGAGCAGGTATGTGCCCCTTTGTTGATGATTTACTAGTTGATTCAAGATCCTGGTGATTCACCCAATCCAAGGATCGGTTCAATCTGCACCGTCACAAATCGATCTTGTGGTGCATGGGACCCTCCTATCTAGGGGTAGATTACTTCGTCCTTATTGATGATGATAGTCAGGCTTAACCATGATTTAAGGAATTGGATCGGATTGACCTGAATCGGTCAAATTAGTATTGGCTTTGACCCATTTAAATTGTTGGTAAATATCATATCGATAGATCTTAGATTGGTAAATAAAGAATAAAACAGTAAAAATAAATAATAAATAAAATAAAAATTAATTGAATTCAAGGATATTTTTGTCCGATCCAGGCTGATCTTAATCAAGATCGAATTGGTATTAATCTTAACCGAACCAGATTGACTTGGATCAAATTATGTCAGACAAATTTATTTTTATTTTTCTAATAAAAATCAGTTTTTATTATGCTTTTGCCCTTGGGCCTTACTTGTGAATTGGGATTGGATTGTTCAGGATCTGGGATCGATCAAGACTGGTACTAATTTGATCTAAGTTTAAGAACCATGGTAGGAGTGGTAACCGCCATTTCACCCCATCTCACACCGTCCATGGGGTGTGAGACCCACTTTGGATGCAGGTCCCACACTCATGAACAATGTGAGATAGGATGGGGTAGTTACCACGTGGAAGAATGATAGACTTGATTCACAATTTAGGCAAAAGTTTTTATTCACCGTGGGGGGGAAGAAAGAATCAATTCCCTCACCATTGGTGATGTGACCATTTGAAGCTATCTTTCCTAATACGATGAAAGGGTTCTTCCTTGACAATTGGTGAATGAAAACTTGGTCCTACAATTTATACATACCTCATCTCGGTAGGCTTCGGCTTGATGCTTGCCAAGATCCTCACGGAGGACTGCAAAGATTTGGTCTTCCTGCTCGCTAAGAAGCCTGAGGAGAGATCGCAGCTGTGCCTTCCTCCACCCCAAACTTCTTGTCTTCCCACGTCTAAAGGTTTCTCTCAGCTCCTTCAAGTCTTCTTGCAGAGACACCAATGGTAGTGCCATGGTCACACTTACACCTTCTGTCTAGGAAATCAATTGATTTTGTTCTCTCCTCTTGGACGATGGCTCTAAGAAGCATTACTGAGGAAATAATTTTGGAAAAACTAAAACTGAAAGCCATTAAATTATCACAACAAACCATATCTGGAAACACTAATTAGACAGTTGGAGACATAAATGCTCACCTAAGTGAGAAATTATAGATTTGCTTGGGTGGATCCAACTTCCATTTCTAATTTCTAGCCATTAGATCGTATGGCAAATAGGGCATTGGGCTCCATAACCACCAACTACTAGAATGAGAAATGATAAATTAAAGGCCATCAATTACTTCAATTATGTAGCATTAAGGTAGCTGGTCCACGTGGATGTAAGGGAATTTAAATCAAATCAATACTAGAAAGTTGTTTCGTCCCCCAGGTGAAGAGAGATTCTCTTCATCTAAGGTGATCTTACAATCATGGTTTAAAATATCGGTATTAATTTTGGTTGGTACCGATATGATATTATATGCATCAACCCATATCAGACAGTTTTACCATCATTTTATTTTTTATTTTGTTGGGTATAAATTTACCCATGAATCTGACCATTACACCAATATAGATTCAGGTATTAATCAGTACAGTACATCCAATACCAATTCTTTAAACCATGCTTATGATTGGGCTCCTGGACAATTAGTTTTATCATTAAACTCCCACCCTTATTGTATGAAATTTAAAATACCCTTCTTTAATCCATTTGAAGTAGTTAAACATAGTGGATCAAGAGGTTCTCTCTGTGGAGGGGATCAATCGATCGGACTCGGTCGGATGTATTCAATCTCCACCAATTTAAGGCTTTGCATCATTTTCTCCCATTTAGGTAATTATGCCTTATAGGCCAGGGCATAGACACATTTCTATCATAGACACATTTCTATTCATTTGGTCAATTTTTGGTCTATAATCAAGCTCAATGAATTGAACTAATTGAATCAATTGGGTTATAATCAAACAATACAATGACACATATTTAAATGGGATAATTGGGTTATAAATGATCGGTCTAGTTAAACGATCACTGTGTCATTTTCTTACATCAGGACCACTCGATTATTAATCGGTCAGTGTTGACCCTAATACGTTTAGTAATAGGGTAGGGCAATCTCGATCCTCAACTAGTAGGTTCAATTCAAGCTAACCGATGCAAGCTAACTTTTGACACCTCTATTTCTCTTTTCACCATGGGTTATGGAAACTGTGTGCAAGCTAAATTGAAATTTTGTATAATTGTTGCCTAACATGATTGTATAATTAACTATAAATAATACAAATTTGGTTATTAAATTGTTGTTTTTTACATTTCAATTTCTTAATTTTAAGAGAAAAAGATAAAGATTTCATAACCAAGAATTTAAGGTTGTTACATAATCATCTTTAAAAAAACAGTAAAAAGAAAAAATATATTTTTTTTTAATTCATTCCAATTTTCTTCCCTTCCCTAACAATTAGACAGGGATCTGGCTCCTCTTCAGCGACTACACCCTCCAACGACCATCCAAAGGTTGGAAGGGTTTGATCACATATCCTAACATCTATCAACACTTAAGAATGTGTGTCCACTTACTCCCAACACTTGAATGCGTTGTTGACAGATCGACAGTATTAGGGAGTATTTTTTTTTCCACTGGATGGAACCTTCTTTCCTAACAATCAGCTTAGTATGTCAGTATATATATAAATTTTTTTTTAAAATCTATCAGTACCGGCCATTACATTTATCATTCAATTTGAATTTACTCTTTGTACGAGCTCCCAAGTTCGAAAAAGGTATTCCCAGAAAATTACTTCCATCCTAGATTATAAATGTTCTACCCCATTGATGACTGTTCCTCAATATTCTTTGCACAACATTGAGCCCTTCGGTCTCCTTTGACTATGGGTGTGCCTCCAAGAAGTATACTTTTCAAGGGTCAGTGAATCTACTTGTATGGCTGACGCGCAATCAAAGAAGAGTTGCATAGAGGCATTTTTTAGTATGGCAGTGCGATTTTTTTGTGTCCATTCGTGCGTGGGTAAACAAGGTTTTTTTCTTCTTTGTTAAGAGTTGTTTTTCTCTTGACAATCTAGCCAAGGAGGTTTTCTCCACCAGCACTAGGTATTTGCTGTTGGTGTATGATGTCTTGTATTTCGTTGCAATTTAATCTAAAGAGTACTGTTACAACACCTAGACAGGCAGGACGATGATCTTACTAGCCAATTAGCAAGCCGTGGGGATTGCAAGGGGGGTAGGAGGCCCCCTGCATAGTAGGGGGTGTAGGGGGACGCAGCCCCCCGCTCGAATTTTTTATTTGAGGGCAATTGTGTACTTTCCGGATTAGGGTTTTTTCGCTATATATTTGTAGCAAGGGTTTCTTTCTCTGTAATGCAAGCAATACTGAGAGGTGTGAGGACGAGCGCTGTAACCTTATTCTCCATTGATAGTGAAGCAGAATCTCATCTCAGTGGGGACGTAGGCAACCTTGCCGAACCTCGTCAAATCCTTGTGCATTGTTTGTTTTGTTTTTCCATTATCTTCTGCATCGTTTTAGGGTTGCGCTTCTACAATTTGTCACATGTTAAAATCAATTGGTGGATATTGTTAATACATAGTTGATCCCATTTTGGTGGAAATTAAGAGCAAATTCTTTTTTTAATTTGAATATTATCTGAGACTCGGGTTAACCCCCTAAAAATATATTAAAGATGAATCTAATAATAAGAAAACAAAAAAAATACTACTTGATATGTATCAATATACTTAAACCGATACGTATCGTGAATCCCTGATACCGACATTAATAACCTTGCCTTGGACTAGCGATAAAATTTTCTATTTATTGATAGCGGAGACTGGCGCTGAACCCCATGACTTCCACCAAAGTTTGCAGAGGAAGAAGCGGTGAACTGGTTTGCTTTGAGATTATACTATGGAGGCCCAACTAGGAGAAAAATGTTAGTCCGGGCCTGACAATAAAGATGGTCTAACTTGTATAATTTGGGCAGTTGCTCTTCTTACATCAGGCCTATTGGGCCAGCCAGACGCATCTCAGAAGTCAACATTGACCAAGTTTCATCCTCATTTCTACGATTGAGAGCTCCTCCCCGTGAATCCAGTGCATAGCGCCCTAGTTGCAGCTTTTGCTGATAAAGCAGGCGTCACGTTTCCTATCATCTCCCCTCCCCTCTAATGTATGTAAGTAAAGTCCCCTTGGGCAATTCTATAGGATGTAAATAACAAAAAAAAAAAAAAAAAAAAA
>NC_056563.1:34815187-34820379 GCF_013358625.1 Macadamia integrifolia | reverse complement strand
AAAAAAAAAAACTAAGGCTGCGTCTAGTAATGTTTCTATTCTAGAAACGATGTTTCGTGTCAAAAATGGAAATTTCAGTTTCCGTGTCAAAATGCCCCCTTTTTTTTTTTTAACGAAACTGGAACGACGGAACTGCCTTTTATCGTTCCGTCAATTCTCGTTTTTATCCTTTTTTTTCACACACTCTCTCTCTCTCTCTCTAGAAAAAGCAAAACACACCATAAATGCACCAAACTCTTTATTCCGTTTTTTTGTTCCCATAGAACAAAAAAACTCGAACAACATTTTTCTGGAACGATACCAAACGCAGCTTAAGGGTGTGTGGAAACTGAAACTGAAACCGAATAAAAGCCAATTTTTCAAATTAGAATCAAACTGATATGAATCAGTTTTGATTCACTATTCAATTTTGGCTTTGTTTGTATTCAATTTGGGTCATATTTTAGTTGTTTGGGCTAACTTTTTACATCTTTACTACTTAAGAAACCCTTATATGTTAGGTCATAATCCAACAATATTTTTACTGCCTCCCTAAACAAACTGAAGCCGGACATATTTTTTGAATCAGTTTTAGATAGACAGTTTCAATTCTAAATTGATACCTTACTCAACACTTTATCTTCTGGTAACTTCTGACTTAAATTAATTTTGTAAATGTGCCTATCCGTTGTTTTAACTCAAATATATATTTTTTTTAAAGAAAATTCGACCTGTAAGATAATATTCTTGGTAAGATATAAATTTGTCACCCATCCAAAGCTAATGATGGAATGTTTTATTAAAAAATTAAAAACTTGGCATATAGAGAAGGCGACAGTTTCCCTTCACCCACAATGAATGGAGAAAACCCTTGTCTCTGGCATTGTATTTCTTGAAATGCATATGTAAGGAGAACATTATTGACTTTGCATAGCAAAAGACAAAGTACTAAGGATCTGATTCCTTTTCATAGCGCTGATCATCTAGAGCTTGCCCATAGCTACTTAGGTGCACGATACTTATCCTAGACTGATCCAGTGGTTGTGGTTGCTTCTCTAAAAAAACTAGCCATCAAACTTAAATACAACCTATACCCGATAGGACCTGATTCTTCCATGGGGATTACATCTTATTGGTGAACTTCTCTATTTCTCTTGCCTCAAGAATATTTCTCCATTTTCTGTTAAGGTTAATCTTCTTCTTTTAAAAAAAAAAAAAAAATCATCTTCATGTGAGGGAGGGGTTTCTCCGATTGCCACTAGCCAAGGGTAAAAAGAAGAGTAGTGGATTCTTCTTTAGGAAATCACTGTATTGGAGTCTGCGAACAGGAAAAAGAGTAGGGCATCCTTCACTCTTCGGTCTTCTCCAATCAGGTGGTCCTGCACTCCTGCTACTTACTGGTGGTGGTAGAATCGTATTCTGGAACCCCACCAGGTCCCGGTGGTCCACCACCACCGCCACTACTATTTATATATAGGGAAATGGGATTTTGATTTTCTGCCAACACCACACTACTACCCAGCTTTGTACGGGCTAGCAATTTATTGCCCCATAGAAGTGATCTTCACCGTTGGATCAATGTATCAAAATTGAGAACATGTAAAGGATCTAGTGAATATCAATGTCTTAGATCGTCTCAATCTGATCGGTGGTATGCAGCTAGCAGCATAACATTGTGATAACACTGAAAAAGTCGGACCATGGTTTTAGGTATCAATATCGATATTGTTGACACATCAATGCATATTGCTATTGTAGCAGTGTTATCGCAAGGAAAGGTAAAATGATTAAGAAATAAGATTTCAATAAAAAAAAAAAAAAAAAAAATTTTAAAAACCTTTTTGAGATCATTTTCGATGACGAATGTTGCGTTTGGAGGAATATTCATATAATGCAATGGTTAGTAATGGAACTGAGAAAATTTGAAATATACAGAAAAAACAGTTTTTTTTTCCCCTTAGTATTAGTGTCTGATTCCAATTCGGTGATCCTTTCTTTTTCTTCTTCTTCTTCTTCTTTGTCATGATGAACTATCGATATATTTTAAATACACAACATGTATTAATACAGATGAGACAAATACTTAAGGTTGCATTTGGTAATGTTTTTGTTTCATAGTAAAGAATTTTCTGTTTTTATATTTTGTCTAAAAAATGATGTTTGGTATAAGGAAGACGATCAATATTTTTTCAAACCACTTTACTTTGAAACCCCAATTTGTTTCAAATAGAACCTTTCTCAGATGACACATGGCTAACCATTTTACAATATTTCTGTTTTTTCCTGTTCATTTTGTCAGATTTGTTTCATTAAAATGAAAAAACAAATAACTTACACCAAACAGAAGATTATGCTTTTGTATTCCCATAAAACGAAAAGATGACAGAAACATTCTAATAGATGATTATTAAACGTAGCTCTTACCTTGTATGCGATTCCTGCCGATCCAACTCGGGCCAGTTCTGTACAAAAACCAGCCAGGGTCAAGCGTGTTTTAAGCCGATTCTCCAAATCTAGATTCCGGGTTTTTAAACATTGACTCTGACGAAGAGTGAAGAATCTGAGTAGATGAACTAATGATGATCGCAACAATTCAGAAACTAGTGTCATCTTAATTCCCTCAAGAGTCTAAGACCACGAGACGCCAATGGCCAATCCTTCCCTTTTGAGAACTATTAGAATCTATAGGAGTAGTAGAGTAGTAGGAACTAGGAACACCTAAATATAAGAAATTATCCTATCCAATCCAAACTTGGCTCAGCTCTGAGTCCCCACTTGTACTGATCACCAACCAAACCAAGGCTGTGATAAATGATGAATTAATAATGGCCGCATTCATTCATCTTCTTCATCCTCTTAAGTTTCTTAACGCTTTTCCATTGCCTTGTCTCTGTTACGTACCTTGGACCACCTTTTTCCAGCTTCAGCAATGGTGGGTGGTGAGTCTTTGGCCACTGCTGCTTATGTTGGACTCCAAATTGTTGTTTTCCATTCCGATTGCCAAACCTCCGCCGCTGACAAAAATCCTTAACATTTACAAAATCGAATTGAACCCATAAAAGATTGTAACTTTTGAAATCAAAATCGAACTAATTTACTTTCATTCGATTTGATTAAATTTTAAGCTATCGGTTTTGATTCTCAGTTGTAAGTTGACAACCGTACTAAGTAGGGAATATAGCCCACGAAATATCACATGAGAATCCAATCCTAAACATTAAGGGAAGACAAATCCTCAAGTATATAAATGCATCAAAGACCTAAACAAATCGAAATGTGTAGATTTGCTTTGGCATACTTTGATTTTATACATGGATAGAGATACCAAGGAGAACATGCAATAAAGGGACTATGCTTTGGTAAACATGTTATTAGGTTCAATCCAAACCATTAATGCATTAGGTGGAGAGAGTTTTTCAAGTATCTGTTGACAAAGAACTTGAAAAAAAAAATATATGTATATATATAATGAGAAAAGGTTGGGTATGCCGCCGATATCAAGTATGCTAGCACCCATTGTGTCTCTCTCTCTCTTCCCTTTTCTGAAATGACCCTCATATCCTTCCTGAATGATATTCCATCATGTGTTCCTATTGGTGCTATCCGTTAGCATACTTGATATCGACGATATACCTATCCCTCTCTCATATATAATATAATACTATATAATTTCCTAGTCATAGTTTAAGGTATTAGTATTAGTACCCATATCCATTCGATGTGGCCAATCTGAACCCTTTTTGGGATCGACCACTGTATTGGCTACTATATAGAATCGAAAAAAATAAAAAATAAATAAATATTATTGTTTGTTGTTGTATTTGATACTAATACCTGAAACCATGGTCCCACCACCATCTCAACAGTTAACACATTTGATCACAAACAGATGGGAGTGCAGTAGCAGGTGACTCAGTGGGACCAGATGCTAGTAATATTTTTCGTGACCTACAAGTAAATGCCTACCAAATATCGTCCTGGTAATGTCAAGAATCACATGGAGCGGTTCTTGGAGATCAAACCCATCATCATCAAACGGAAGTGGTACACAGAAAAAACAGCGAGTGAAGAAGGGTAGCAAATAGATCGAAATAGAATAATTGTCCCTCAAATATTAATGGGGTCAAAGTTCAACTCAAACCAGTGGGATCCATTGAAATCTGACCGGTTCATCTTGAATATGATCGAATCAAACAATAAAAGAGTGATCTACGATCAATTCGACCATTGGGAGAGAATGGTCTACGTTTTATTGATTTGATTTTGGATTGGGGTCATATTGAATTGGTAGAAATAATAATCAAATGAACTGATCAAAAATCAAATACTAGATCCAACCTAATAAAATACCAACAACAACAATGATTATAACCTTATCCCAACTAAATGGGGTCAGTTATATAAATCCATTATGATCATCGAAATAAGAAAAATATAAGATACAAGAAGCGCATAATGAAGTGGAAGATGATAAAAGATGTATGTTTTAGCAATAAAAATAGAGCAACATCTCAGGAACATCCCCTACAAGGGGTTGGCTATGCGGATTTTTGTCCTCCACGTAGTTCTATATGCGGTCATACAAGACTTTAACCCAACTAATTTCATATATTTCCTTACCATTTCGTTAGTAACCATTTTAAGTCTCCCCCTACCTCTTTTGGAACCCTCTATATGAATTTGGTCGTTTTTCCTGATTGGGGCATCATAGGTCTTTGTTGAACATGACCATACCATCTCAACCAACTCTCGGGAGCTTGTCCTATAGCGGAGCAACCCCTACTACTTGTTCCTAATATATCATTTTTTAATCTATCCCTACTGGTCTTGCCGCACATCCCATGCAACATTCTCATCTCTGCTATCCACAACTTATTCAAAATGCTCTTCTTGACTATCCAGCACTCCGCCCCATAAGTTATAACTGGTCGAACCCAATAAAATACCAAAATCGGATAATAGTAGAATTTCGATCCGCTGCATGGATGTTCGTGTGGACATACATGTGAAGATCCAACACTTGTACCTTTTGCTTTCATATATACCATTCTTCACCCTTGTAATGGTAGGAAGTAGGACATATGCTGAATCCTCACATATAGGAAAACAAAAAAAAAAATATATATATATATATATATATAAGATTTTCCCAGTAATTTACTTATGTATACATGTGAATCCAAAACCGGACATAACCCAATGGTAGCCGGAAA
>NC_056563.1:34802331-34815167 GCF_013358625.1 Macadamia integrifolia | reverse complement strand
AAAAAAAAAAAAAAAAAAAAAAAAAAAAAAAAAAAGGAAGAAGAAGATAAGAAACCGGACCGAAACCATAAACTTCATTAATGGTCTGGTTTTAGGTTGCTGCAATAACAAACAAAAAGATGGTTCAGCCGATTGACACTCTAAGCCCATATGAATAATGAACAAGAGAGAGAAAGAGTAAAATGTAAAGAGATGAGAGAGAGAGGGATTGATGTGGACCGATTCTTAAACGAGCGTAGACACCACACGTTGTCAGCGCCTGCAACTCTTTCACCAGCTTGGAAAACCTTCCATTTATGGAATGTAAAGCTTTTGGTCCCTACCTCCAAAAAAGGAATGCCTTCTGCTACTGCACCTCTTCTGTTTTTTGCTCTTTCATCCTTTCTCCTCTTTTGTTTCTCCTCCTCATTCATTTCCTCCATTTATTATTACCAGTCTCATTAGTACCCTTTCAACCCCAAATTGCTTTACTGGAAGAAGAAGAAGGAGAAGGAAAAAGTTGCAGAAGAGAGAGAGAGAGAGAGAGAGATCGACAGAGAGAGATGGGTCGAGGAAAGATCGAAATCAAGAGAATAGAAAATACTACCAACAGGCAAGTTACTTACTCGAAGCGACGAGGCGGTATCATGAAGAAAGCTCGAGAGCTCAGTGTTCTCTGTGACGCCGAAGTTTCTCTCGTCATGTTCTCCAGTACCGGCAAATTCCATGAATACGTCAGTCCAACCACAACGTATGCTTCTCCCCTTTTTTTCCCCTTCTTCCTCAGTTCTCTTTCCGTATTTGATCTTTTTCTCTTCTCAGAACGAAGAAGATATTTGATCGGTATCAGCAAACTTCAGGGGTCAATCTTTGGCAGCCGCATTACGAGGTTAAGATTATCGTCACTTGGTCTCGTTCTCTACAATCTCTCTGTAAGAATTTTACTCCTGTTCCTGTTCACATATTTCATTATTTTTTGTCCGATTTGGTTCAGAAAATGCAAGAAAGCTTGAACAAACTGAAGGAGACAAATAATAATCTCCGGAGAGAAATCAGGTAATTTCTTTCTGTCCTTTAAAAGAAACTGTTGCTTTTGGTTAATCTCTGCACATCCATGAAGCTAATTTGTTAGGGCATGTGTTGATAGGCAGAGGATGGGTGAAGATCTGGACGATCTGAGCATCGAGGAACTGCGCGGTCTTGAGCAAAATATGGACAAATCCTTGAAAGTTGTTCGTGATCAAAAGGTATATATGATTGAGGATTTGTAACTGTAGAAAACTTTCTTTTCGAACGATCTGCCCTACCATGTTCTTAACTAGATGATGATCTTTCTGTATTTGGTCAAGAAAACTAACAAGATCATCGATCTTCAAATTTTCATTGTTAACAGTATCACAAGATTCAGACTCAGACGGAAACTTACAGGAAAAAGGTTTTGTTAATCCAACATCTTACTCTTTAAATTTGTTCTTCTTGTTCCTCCATTTTTTAATTTTTCGGGACAAGTGATGGAACATGATTCTCTGGGTTTTTGCAGGTAAGGAACTCAGAGGAAACGCACAGGAATCTCCTGCACCAATTTGTAAGAACTAGGGCAGAAACTTACATTTTCTTTTTTCTTTTCTTTTTTTTTTTTTAAACTTTTTTGATTTATGGATCATATAAAGGGGGAATTTGTTATTTTGTTCAAGGACGGGAGAGATGATGATCCAAACTATGGTTTAGTGGACCATGAAGGCGACTATGAAACTGAGATTGGAATGGCAAACGGAGGCTCCCACTCATTTGCTTTCCGCCTGCAACCAATCCAACCCAATCTTCAAGATGGAGGAATTTATGGGTTCCATGATCTACGCCTTGCTTGAGTTGCAGTCTTCATCAGAGGTCACATTACCTTTCAGACTTTAATCTCTTATGTATTTGGGCTTTTAAAAAAAATAACTCATGAATCTAACTCTAGTATAATTATGGTTATAAAAACTCAACTATTTATGACTAGTAGTCATAGATCAAGGTATTCGGCCGATGGATATAAGTATTGGTATTGTATCGGCGATAATGATATGCATCTATATAAATATATAGGTATATATTGGTTGATATAGTAAAAAGTGATTTTTGGGGTCTAACAAAGTGAATTTTTGTGTTGGAATCGGCCCTTTGGACCGATATCGAGAACTTACAGAAACGCTATGTTGATTATTGAACACTTTTTTTACTGTTTCTGAAAACAGGAGACATCATATTCCGCGAGAGATACCAAACAGACTCTTAATGTTAGATACAGGTTTATACCTATTGATCGGTATCACTTTTGACCTATAATCCAATATGGTTCCCAATACGGATACCAGATACAGAAACCTATACCTAAAACAATGACTAGTGCATTACTTTTGGAAAATTTTGAAAGCCTTTCAGCCTTCCTTTATTCACTTTCTTGCTGAATGCTATTGCTGCATCTCACTCCAAAAAAAGGAAAGGGGTGATCTTTTTTTCTTCGAAGAAAGGGTCATTATATTGAGTTTCGATATTAATTTACCTCGTTGTGTCACATGAATTGATGACGTGATAATAATAATTGTGGGATGTCGGAGAGAATGAATTTAATTCTTGAGTTATTTCACAATCAAAATAATTTTAATTTCTTAACAAGACTATTTCATGGAATCAATCTAAAATTGAATTAAAATAATAATTAGCAATATTTGTTCTTGACAGGTTTTCTGATTTTCTCTCTAAAATTGACTTTTTAGTTGGTTTCTTTTTCATACCGAGCGATTAGTTAAAGCTTTATTTCAGTTTTTTTTTTTTTAAATAATAATTCGACCTTTTTACACTCTTTCAAAGTAAAGTATATATATGGAAAAAAATCGTCTACAATTTCGATCTCGTACAATTCCGTGCAATACCACTTTCAGGCGGTGACACGTGTATTGATACCAATACAATGGTCCAGATCTGATTTAAATGTCTCTTCACTAATTTAATGTTTTATTAGTTGTACCAGATCTGGACCATTGTATTGGTATCAATACACGTGTCACCGCCTGAAGGTGGTATTGCACGGAATTGTACGAGATCAGAATTGTAGACGATTTTTTTCCATATATATTTATATATATATATATCTTACCTCCTGTCACTCTCTCAACGTAGAGTTCCGCATTGAATGGCTTCTTTCACATTTTTTTTTTTAATGGAAACATCCATACTAACAGTCATCCTTGCTCAACAATAAAATGGAATAAAGGACCCTACCAGGCAGGGATCCCTCTGAAATAAGGTTCTGTTATTTTGGGTCGGTCTCAGATTGGTCAAGGTCGTGTTACCGATTTAGATCAGCCTGGATTCAACCATTTCGAACAAATTTACCTCTGCCTTTCAATAGAAATCATTTTATTATCATTTTATCTTTATGATTTGTAGTAGACCGGTATCAGATTGATCAGAATTGGAGACAAGGCGATCGGATTTGATTAATATTAACCAATCCAATCCATTTTTTAAGAACCGTGCTATGAAATGATCACCTGCCCTTCTTTTTGGAGGTCCATGTTCATCCTCCCATTGGCTCTTGCACTGGTATAGGGACCATGGAGCCTAGTAGTAAACCCTTTCGCCTACAAAATATATATTTTTTGAGATGTAGTTCTCTATGAGGGAGCGTGGCCTACGCCAACATTCCCTGTGTTTATCTCTCAGTCTCTCTTCACCCCAAAATAAGAGGTAGAGATGTCTTCTACATGTGGAGGAGAGAGATAGACACATTGAAGTATTGGCATAGGCCACACTCTCCGGCATATTTCTTTTTCTACTTTAGTACTAGTACACTTTATTTAGTGGGTAGAGGTACACAATTCAAAGTATAAATATTGAGTAATACATATATATAACAACAACAACCACAACCTTATCCCAACTAAATGGGGTCAGTTACAAGGATTCGAAATGGTCTAGAATTGTAGTAGATAGATGAAAAAAAAATGGTAAAAATGAAGTAAATTAAAGAAAAAGTTGGTGAGCAATGAATTTGGTATGAGCCGTAAAACTCGGACGTCCTAAGTTCGACTCCCACTAGGCACACCTGGGGCCACTCACACATAGGTGTTTAGCGAAAGTTGAATGGTTCTCATTCAACCCTAGTGTGACCCGGTCCATCGGATTGTGGGGTCAGTATGGGCCCGTGGGACTAGTCAGGCCAAAGGCCTGGATACCCATCGTTAGCAAAAAAAAAAAAAAAAAGAGGTAAAAGAAGAAGTCATAGCAGTAGTCAAGGTGGCATCACAGGAACACTCCCTACAAGCGGTCAGCTACATACGTGATTGCCCTCCACGTAGTTCTATCCATGGTCATATTAGAAACAAGCACTACCATATTCATATATTTTCTTACCATGTCATCCATAGTCATTTTGGGCATCCCCTTACTTCTAGCTCCATCTAAATGAATCTAGCTGCTCTTCCTTACTGGGGCATCCGTGGGTCTTTATTAAACATGACCATACCATTTCAACCGGCTCTTGTGGAGCTTAACCTGGACTGGTGCAACCCCCAATTCATTTCTTACATAATCATTCTCTATTCTATCTCACCTGGTTTTGTCGCACATCTCTCTCAACATCCTCATCTCCGCTACAACCAGTTTATTCAATCTACAACCAATTTATTCAAGTTACTCTTCTTGATTGCCCAACACTCTGCCCCGTATGCCATAGCTCATCGTATTACTAAGCAATACATATATTAAGGGAAAATGGTCCAAAAAAATAAATTTTATTCAAAATTGATAGTAAAACCATCTAATTTGATCGAATACAACCAATTTGTATCAATTATCAACCAAGAACAATACCATTAGTAACACCTTAATTTAAACCTTGGGTGTCAAAAACTATATGTGAAAATAGTCAGATATTTATAGAATTAAGGTTGACAAATTCATATCTATATGATACACAGTTGTTTATTAATGTTAAATTTTGTATATAAAAAGGGAACAAGAAAAATCTAAGATGCTTAAATTTCACCTTGTATCAGCATCAGAGAATGGCTTTCAATATAAATCGTGGGAGGGGGCCTCTGAGCAAGGTTCACATAGGAGATCACTAATGAGATGTGACAAAACAGAATTGTATTTAAAAAAAAAAAAATCAGAATTGTCCATCAAAAGACAACGTATCATTTCATGTGAGAAAGAAATAAATAAAACATGAGAAAAAAATAAATAAAACAACAAATGCCTAGTGCAGTAGGTGAAGATATAGTTAGTTAGCTACTATCCGAATGCTTACCTTTGAGAGTATTTTCCCCTCTTAATTTGCTTCTTGGTTCGAAACATAAATAGGGAAATACAACAATAGGTGATTCAAATTCTTTCATCGTTGACACAATCATGTTATTTTAGGATATAAATTAAGAAATCTAGTTAAGCTCAAGAAAGAAGAGTGTGGACACAATAAAGTCAAATACTTTTCATCTGTGACGTACTATCCGAAGAATATCTAGACAAGGATTTATTTTAATCACTTAATTTGAAATCTTTTTTTTTTTTTCTTTTTCTCTCTCTTATTTCTCTATTTCTCACACAACAAGACATTAAAGCATATAAATATTCATTCATATCGAATCGATTCATCAGGTCACTACCAAATATATCAGAACAGGTTAAAATTCGAGACATACATAAAAATATCAAACCAACCAAATGACACCCTTATGTTTCATTAGCAAATCCCAAAAGGAGTTGGTTTAGGTCTCACATCAAAGAGAAAAAATAAAAAAAAATTCAAGAGACGCCTAGAGCTGTCATATGGCAGGTCAAAAGGAGATTAAATTTTGCCGATAGGTTGACCCGACGGTCTCTTATGTGTAATATTTCTGCTGTACAGATGTCTTCCACTGACCCCGCAATGGCAATGTGTGACTACTGTAATCAGTTGTGCGATAGGTACACAACGAAAAATGGACCTAATAGAGGAAGAACGTTCTTCAAATGCCCAAGGCATAATGAATATTTTATGTGGGTAGATGAATTTCGCTTATGTGATTGTGGCGAGGGACAGTGCAAGGTACGCGTCGCGAAGACAGCAACGAACTTAGGTCGTCGTTTCTGGTGTTGTCCTAAATCCAATGGGGTATAATTATTTTATTTTATTTTTTAATCAGCATACTATTCGACCTATATTATCTGAATATATTTCAAAACTAAATTGATGAGTACTTGCAGCCCCTTGATCGAGGTTGCAAATTTTTTCGATGGATTTATGGAGACATCAATTTGACAAGTGCACAGTCTTCCGATTGTGGAACAAGCAATTCAATGGTTGGAGCTCAGCCTTCTCCATCAGCACCTTCCTCTGATTTTGTGAAAGGTTATTTGGAAAGAGCAATCAAAGGTGAAGAGGAGAAGTCTAGAGTACTGAAAAACGAAATGGATGTGTCTGAGGAAAAGCGAAGGATATATACCGATATCCTAGAGGCCATTAATAACATAGACACAAATAAAGGTGGTAGTTAGAGGGTAATGACCAACTATTGGAAACTTGTAAGACATATGGCATAAACATGGGAATATTTGCATTTTAATCTACTATTATTGGTTGACATATAATGTTTCGTAACATTATGATGTAAGTTCGAGATAAGGAAATTGGTAGTTGTAGGTATGATTAAAATGAAGAGTCATGAGTTTCTGAAGAAAGTAAGGCTCCGTTTGGTATCGTTCTAAAAAAACGTTTCTGGAGTTTTTTTCGTTCTATTGGAACGAAAAACGGAATCTTTTGTTTGGTCCGTTTCTGTTTTTCTAAAACAAAAAGTGAAAAAAAAAAACTGAAAAAACGAGATTAGACGGAACTCCATTCCCATTTCCGTTCCATTTTACAAAAAAAAAAAAAAAAAAAGAAAAAGAATTATCTGTCCAGAATGTTCCCAGAAATAAAATTTATCAAACACTTTCTTACCCGTTTCTGTTTCCAGAAACAAGAATTATCAAACACCCTTCTTACCTGTTTTTGTTTCCAGAAACAGCAATTTCTGTTTCTGCCGTTTCTTGAAACAGAAACAGAAACAGCAGAAGCGTTATCAAACGGACCCTAAGTAATCTAGTTAAGCTCAAGAAAGAAGAGTGTGAACACAATAAAGTAAAATACTTTTCATCTTTGACTTTCTATCCGAAGAATATCTGGACAAGGATTTATTTTAATCACTTAATTTGAAATCCCTTTTTTTTTTTTCTTTTTTTTTTTTTTTTTTCTTTTTCTCTCTCTTATTTCTCTATTTCTCACACAACAAGACATTAAAGCATATAAATATTCATTCATATCGAATCGATTCATCAGGTCACTACCAAATGTATCAGAACAGGTTAAAATTCGAGACATACATAAAAATATCAAACCAACCAAATGACACCCTTATGTTTCATTAGCAAATCCCAAAAGGAGTTGGTTTAGATCTCACATCAAAGAGAAAAAATAAAAAAAAATTCAAGAGATGCCTAGAGCTGTCATATGGCAGGTCAAAAGGGGATTAAATTTTGCCGATAGGTTGACCCGACGGTCTCTTATGTGTTAAATTCTATTCAGAGTTTGTCAAGTGACAAATTAAGAAATAAAAAAAATTTGAAACAATCAAGAGGATGCATAAGATTACAGTAATATGTTTGGACATTCATGTGACAGTAAGACTTAGACGAAATGCTAAATAATTGAATTCGATGTTAAAATTTGACACATGACTTATTCATACCATTCTTTAGTTATATGGGTGAGATTTTCCATACCATTATTTCACATGGTAGAAAAACTGTGATGATGAAGAAGATTCTTTTATAAAAGTGTCACAAGGAAAAAACTTTTTGCAAAGATAAAAGCAACAAGAAATATTTGTCTCGATAGGTGTCAAACTGTCAATAGTTTGATTTGAGCTAGTTTCAATCGGGATGAATCGATTTCGATATATTATTAGGCTAAATCAATACAAAACGGTTAAGTCATTGTATAGTTTCAGTGACTTGATTATGTGTTTTATTGGGTTAACTTAACGGGGTCTTATCTATTGATTATCGGCTCCTAATCCGGTTCGGTTTCAATTTTTCATATATACAATGGAAAACCATGTTTTCTTTATAATCTTTTTTCTGTTTTTATCCGGGTTCATCTGATTTCGATTAATCTGGTTTGATTCTCAAAGTTCAAACTAAAACCAAACCCATAAGAATTCGATTAAACTCTATCCGAATTTTCCGATCAATCCAACCGATACTGACACTTGAGACCTATTATACTTAGTTTCTCCTATCGTATGCACGAACACGTGGCAAAATTTTAAAGAGGTCCATCGACCGTTCGACCATCACTGTAGTCCCGGACGAAGATTTCGTTTGGGCCCTTTGATGAGTGAAGCGGGAGAGAGAGAGAGAGAGAGAGAGAGAGAGAGAGAGAACAAGTCGGAAATATATTTCCGGTTGTCCGTTACTTTTTGTAACACTCTTTTCTCAACTCTGAACAGCTTTCAGCAGAGTCGGCTCTCAATACCCCCAAGACTCCGCTAGGTTTTATGGATTTTGGCTTCAACTGTGCTTAGAAGTTCAGAAATCTTCTTCTTTTGGTTCCTGGAGACGGAGAGAAAGAGAGAATTTCCTAGGTTTTGGACATGGGAGCACTTGCTCCCATCGCTCCCTGGATCCCTGAAGATGATATTTTGTTGAAGAATGCTGTTGAGGTAACGTTATAATCATAATTGTTGTGTTTTTTTCCTAAAATTTCAGTGTTTAATCGAAAGAAATGACGATAAATTTTTGAATGTTGGGTTTTTGGTGTTTAGCTACTCGTCATAGTTATACCTTTGTTCGTTGTTTTCAAGCCGTCCGTTCTGTGGCAAGAACTGTATATGAGCCGTGAAAACTTTCTTTTCCATGTTTTGGTTTAATCTAGGGCTGTTAGTGTAGTGATTGGTTTTGTTGAATTGTTTGTTGTTCCTTTATTATTCAATTGTAGTCTTCGTTGTTGTCTCGGTGATAAATTCAAAACACCTGTGAGATGGCACCTCTCTGAAGAGTTATCTTTGGATTATTGAAGCATACTTTACATCAGGATTGCCAGGATTAATTTTATTAGAACTGGACCTTAAATTGAGACATTTCAATTTCTGGATTAAGGTAATGTCTTATGGCACATTTTCAAGGTAATGCCTTTGTGAGCCTGGGAATTATTTTAGAAGGTAGATGTGGATATCCCAGTTTATCTACTGCAATTGAGCAGGGGACGAAGGTGAACAGGCAGCGCCCCTTACTCCCAAGTGAGTGTGCTTGAATGCTAACACGGGAAGCCAAAATAAGTTTTATGCACCGTTCTACATCAACCATCATCCTTACTGCTAGTGTTTCCTAAGTCTTATGGACAATGGATTTTAAGCATTTGCTACCATAGCATGAAGCAAATCGTGCATCGTAACATACATTAGAAGAAGTTGGGCAATGTATCAAAGCATGGGGTGGGCATTCTCAGTAGTCAACCTTGGAACTGGACAGTTCATCTGGTTCACTTGACCACTAACCTGGCTGCCTCAAATCCAGATGCTACCCAACATGAGGATCTCCTTGCAGTCTTGTGCCTTCGATTTATTTCATAGTTTGTGCTCATTATTGCATGTGGAAGGTGACCTGAATATGCTACCTATTTTTTTGATTCAATGTGGATTTTTTAATCTAGCCTATAGACTGTATACATTTTGAGGCTTAACAAAGGCCTAATGGTTAAGTTGCACTACTGCAACATGTTGGTCACGAGTTCGAAAGTTGGAAACAGCCTCTCCTGTGAAGCAGGGGGTAAGGCTGCATACACTTGCCCCTCCCAGACCCTGCAGTAGTGGGAGCCTCATGCACTGGGTTGCTCTTGTAACAAAGAAGCAAATGGTTAGGCGATTAACTTCAACATTTCTCTAATGTGGATTCCTCCTCACCCTCCACTGCTTGGATTTTTCTCTCTTCAGTGTATTTTTACCTTATGCTGTTTGGATTGTGATGCTATGTTTTTTTGTTTCCTTCTAGTGCTCTATATAGTCTGGCCTGTTGGAAAGTAACTAAGAAATGACAAATGCCTTGATATACACCTCTTAGTTACTAGTTAAGGCCTTGCAATAGGTATTTCTTTCTGTGCAGTGGGTTTGGATGATTTTGCGCATTGTAGTCCGTGAATGTCTTTGCTTTCTTGCTTCTGTTGATGCATTTCACTATCTTATGTATGCAGGCTGGTGCTTCTTTGGAATCACTTGCT
The DNA here is from genome assembly GCF_013358625.1 of Macadamia integrifolia. Taxonomy (NCBI): domain Eukaryota; kingdom Viridiplantae; phylum Streptophyta; class Magnoliopsida; order Proteales; family Proteaceae; genus Macadamia; species Macadamia integrifolia. Next base: position 34,804,909 of record NC_056563.1, on the reverse strand, counting down.
AAAGGTGCAGTGAGATTCTCTCGTAGATTTACTATTCGAGAACTGCAGGATCGGTGGCATTCTCTTCTCTATGATCCATATGTTTCAGCAGAAGCCTCTGATCGTATGGTTCAGATTGAAGGTTCTGCTTCCAATCTATCATCAAGACCCAACAGATCTGACAATTCTAAAGGTAGTGGATGTACTTCAGAAAAGAAAAATGTTGGAAGTGTCCGTAGCCATTACTATGCCATGCGAAAGAGGATTTGCAGTGAACCTTTTAACCCTTTTGATATAAGTTTTTTTGTTGCACCTGGTAATTTTAACTGCACTGGCAATGAAGACGGGTGTCAAGAGCAGTTAACACATCAGAATGAGCCTGAAAGTCAAAATTGCATGTTTGGAGAGCCCATCTCAAATCATTTTGGACTGCCGGAGTCAGACTTGGATATTGTGCATCATGCTCTTCCGATGGTAGGGAATGATACAACTGCGGGTGACATTGATGGTTCTGCCGATGCATTTCATTCTGGACACCTGAACTCATTTGAAGGTGGTCTTCCAGATGGAATGATTGGTAGGAGTTGTTTATATGGATTTACTGGCGATGTTTCCCCTGTGTCAGTCAAAGATGCAGCACAAACAGGCATTGGACATTCATTTGAGCATAATAATGTACATAAAGATGTTCCTCTTCAACAAGACGTGCCCCTCTTTGGGAACTGTCCTGGTGCTCAGGAAATGGGGCCACAGCGTGGAATGCCAGTGAGCGACCTATTCAAGACAGATCACCTTGAAGCAAAACCCTTGTCTACGTTCGATTCTATCAATAACAACCCTGGAAATGTTTGCTCTGGATTTGGAGTGAGTCAATGCTTCGGCTCTGCAGTTTCAGATTGTAGCGATGCATTTCACCGGTTAGGTTATTCATCTACATTGGCTAGGATGCCTTCCTGGGAACCAATTGATGGCATTTCTAAATCAGCAATGCAAATCGAGGCAAACCTTGTTGGAGACAAAGGTCAAGTCCCAGGAGATGCAGTAGCAGCCACAGGCGATGGTGGCGCTGAGAAAATAGGTTCATCCGGTTATGAAATTGTCCACTCAGAACCCAATTTAGAAGAAAGAATATCTACTGAGGGATTAACTAATTCCACTGCTATGCCAGAGGGTGATTTCATGGATCTTTCAAGTTCCCTTTTGAACTTTGCAGATGATGGTGAGCTTCTTTTCATGGATGTAGATGTGAAAGACATGATGGATAGATCTGGCCTTAACTCAATTTTGTTGAATTCTCCTGGTGAATCTCATCAAGATGATTTGCCTGGTATTCCTACCGAGTCTAGAGCATCAGAATCACAAGACACGTGCTTGATGGTAGCTAATGATCTGTGTACTGGAGAATTTGATGATCTTAGTTACCAATCACACTTTCGTCAAAATGATGGGCATAAGGTTTGTGATGCAGTGGACAATCAGTTGGTGTCTACATCAGCACCGAATCCTCATTCTCCTGAACTTCAGAATGGGGTTATTTGCTGCATATTGAGCACAGAGGACCCGAAAATCCCAGACAATGATGACATTTTTCCATCCACTGAAATGCTTACGTCAGTTGGATCCCTTATAATGCAACAAAGTTCTTGGGAGTCTGCTAACATAGCAGCCTCATTCCCCATGGACATTCATGATGCTCAAAAGGTTAGTGAACGAGGGTCAAACTTGGTGAAGGGGGAAAAAGAGGCCCTTGCACAAAGGCTTCTGGTTGATGCTTGTGGGTTCAAATCTGAGTTGCCTGAGAGTGGCTCTGCTGCTGTGGAATCCAATCACATAAGTGCTTCCAGTGGGGAGTTTTGTCAATGCAGACCAGTGCCCATAACTCCAAACTTTGTCCCCGATGGGTCACTGAAAGAATCTACTGGAAAAGTTGAAATGCAGAAACAACATGATTTTCATTGTCCTGTTGATTCTTTATTGGATAAGCCAGGTCATGGTTCTGATCATGTAAAAAGTTGTCCACAAAACATCTTTGGTGGCTGCAATCAGGAAGCGGATGTGTCAATTGCAATTCATAAAAATTTGCAATCTCATGGAGAACCAAGTTCCATGGAAGCTACTGTTCCAGAACCAGGAATAAGCCTTCCAACTTCAGATCATGAAGAGCAACTTTCTGAAAGTGATGGTGATGTACCTTATTTTTCTGATGTTGAAGCAATGGTAAATAATAAGATATCTCACCACTTTGATTCGATTCTTTGATTCATTCATCATTTCTTTGCTGCTTGTTTTTACATCTGACTGGGTTTTTATTGCAGATACTTGATATGGACTTGGGTCCAGATGATCGAGAGTCATATTTCAGTAGGAAAGGTAATTCCATGAAAGTTAGCTTGAACATATAGATAAGTAATCCACCTTTGAGTCTATTTCTTTTTGCAAGAGCATATAAAGCATGTAGTTGGGTGTCTCTTTGAGGGATTACCTATTCTTTTGTGTCACTAGGAGGGATGATGTTTTGGACGTTTCTCCCTTGTAATACCGGCTGTTGAATTTGTAAACAATTTGTGGAGAAAGGTTAGGAAATGTGTTCTCCCCCCCC
>NC_056563.1:34793606-34802311 GCF_013358625.1 Macadamia integrifolia | reverse complement strand
AGTTTCAGTCACATCCTCCCAGCCACAAACATTACCACACCCCCCACCCCCCGCCCCCCCAAAAAAAATCTGCCACCTCAGTCCTGTTTGACCTTTACTTATTCTGGCAAGTGGGATGGCCGATTAAACTTTTGAAAGTTCTATGAGTTATGTCTAGTATAAATTTAGGGTTATTATAGTGCCATTGGCACACTTTTTGGCAAGTGAATGTAGGTTACTTTTATTGCTGATTGTTGTAACGTACAGTTGGGTGATTTTGAATTGTTTGTGCTTTCTCTGTGCCCAGTGCTAAGGTATCAAAATAAGGATACTAAGAGGGCAATCATAAGGTTGGAACAGGTGGTCCAGTCACATATGCAAAGAGCTATGGCTTCTCATAGAGCATTTGCCATTTTCTATGGCCGCCATTTAAAGCATTATATTAAGAAGCCAGAGGTACAGATATCAGCTTTTGGCCTGCTGGACCCCCTCTTCATAAGTTTCTTTCACATCTTAATTATCATTTTTTGTTGTTTGATTTGTTTTGATTTCACTTTATGCAATTTTCTGCTATATATTTATATATTTTACAGCTGGCTTTACTTGCTTGCATCTTTCTTTTTCTGCAAATTGTTGTTCCTAGTTCAGTGTGGGGTCTTACATAAGTCAGCCCCCGATATGAACATTTTCCTGTATATAATATGGATTGGGCTAGTAGAATTTGTCATTATCATTTAGTCATGCAGGTCTTGCGGTCCAATTTTAGAATCCATTATGGTCTAGGGAAACTATGTAATTTGTGCCAATAAGTCTTACTTGTGGATTAAAAAAAATGTGGAGTAAAAAAGGTTGTGAGTTCTGAAGGAGGAATTTTGTCGTCAGAACATTTATAAATATAGTTTAGTTCGAAACTATATGGTGACCACAGGGGCTGAAATTTCTATTTTCCAATCTAATGTGAACTATATGACCAGAGCTGTATTTTCTGCACTACGGAAACCAGTTATACCAGTTTGGCCAAGATGAATTCAATAAAAATATTATAAGAGTGGTAAAGCTGCTACATTTCCCATTTACTTGTTTCCTGCATAGTGAAGCATGAAATTCCATCCTGTTGGTCCTGCTAGCACAACCTATCATAATTTATATGAATTAGAATAACTTGCTACTTGTTACAAATTTGATATCATAAACCAATGTGTAATGGAAATACCTTGTGGTAAAAGGATTTGAGTTCATCTGGGTGAGGTATTCCCAAATGTGCGGTTGGGAGTCTACAACGAACTTGGTTCCAAGGTCATTGGCAATCTCAACATAAATCCTATGTTCTGGGTTGCATAGAGAGTGAGGGCCATGTCGTTTTAATTGGTAATAGAAAACCAAAGTAGGTGAGGAAAGTTAGGAGAAAATTGAAAGAATATTTGTAATTTGGTACTCTATATTTCTGCTTATAAGTAATGAAAATAAGAGACGAAGAAAATGGCAAGCCCAAGACAACATTGCTTTCTTGATCTCTATCTTTCTCTGGCTTGCTTACTCTGTTTCTCACACCCATATCCTAACCAATCCTTGGCTATCCTTGTTGACTTAGTTTTATTTCATAGTTATAGTGGTTGTTGTAGCAGGAGCCTCGTGCACTGGGTAGCTTTATATATATATTTATTTATTTATATAGTGGTTGTTGTAAAATATAGGTTTTTTTGTTATTTTTTTTTTAATTGGAGAATTCCTCTATGCTTTCTTGTATGATCACGGTGTAGAAACGCAACCCTAAAAACGATGCAAAAGATAATGGAAAACAAGAACAAACAACGCACACAGGTTTACGAGGTTCGGCAAGATTGCCTACGTCCTCGGTGAGATGAGATTCTGCTTCACTATTAATGGAGACTAAGTTTACAGCACTCGTCCTCACGCCTCAGTATTTCTTGCAAGAAAAGTAAACCTCGCTACAAATACATAGTGAAAAACCCTAATCTGAAAAGTACAAGATTGCCCTCAAATAAAAAACTTTCAGTGGGGGGCGCAACACACCTACTATGCAGGGGGGTCTCCTGCCCCCTTGCAACCCCCACGGTCCGCTTACTGGCAAGTGGGCCTGTCGTTCTGTCCTGTCGAGACACCTGCACTAGTACTCCCTGGATTAAACTGCGACGGAATACAAGACTTTGTACACCAACACATGGGAAATTACTTCTTAAAATGTGGGAAAGAAATTTAGAGAGGAAGTAATTGGGGATTGTGTGGATAGGCGCACGGTCCCAGGTTTGATTCCCCATCTGTACATTTGCAATTTAAGTGGAGACCGTGGCGGTGGGTTGTTGCGCTAGTCTCCTTGAGGATTAGTCGAGGTGTGCGTAAGCTGGCTCGGACACCTTGGTTAACAAAAAAAAAAAAGCAACCATTGTGTAAGTTGATGGTTCACTGCTCTTAATTAGCAGTGTAGAAGATTTTGTTGCCAAAAGGTTGGTGAGGATAGGATTCATGATGTAGATCAGGCTTGCAAAAGAAAGGCTGCTGGCTCCATTGAATCAGATTTTATGCTGGACCAGCCGGCCCCAATGGCCAATCGAGCCAGCCAAAAGCCAGACCATTGATCTTCTAGATGGGCCTAAAAGTTTCTATCGATTTCAGCAACAAGCTGGAATTTTGACTCTTTATGATTTTCAGCTTTGTTCCCTTTCTATGGTCTAGGCTTTGTTTCATTTTTGTGTTTCTTAGTTGACAAGTAATTAGAATTAGTTAGTTGTCTCTAGAAGATTCTCTGTTTTATACTTTTATTTTTATTTTCTTAGCAAACAAGTTGTTTCAATTAGGAAGGTTTGTTTCCTAATTGACGAGTTTCCTTTTCTTAGAAGTTCCCTTACCTATTACTTCTATTTTGTAACAAGCTTGGCCAAAGCAATAAATAGATAAGAATTCAACAGATTTGATTAATGAAAAGTTGAGAAGTTTCTCCATGGCTGTGAGGGTCGATTGAGGGGTGGGATTCCTAAACCAATTTGAGGGGTGAGAGGCCTGATTGACTTCCTTCTTCTGTTTCCCCTTCTTGTCCTTGTATCGAGCTCTATTTTCTCCTTTCTTTATTTTCCTTAGTTCTTGAGTGTTTGAAGACCTATCGAAAGACAAGACTATCCATTGCTGCTGCTGGAGATCTGAGAACCCCATTCGCGGCCTGCGGCGCTGCTGTGTTAGAGGTTTTCTGGGCAGCAACCTGCAACCTAGATCTTCCCGCTATTTGTTGTTTTGAAGCTCATCTTTTTCTGAGGATTCATTGGACCCCTTGGGAGTCACCTTTGTCCTGCAGATCAGGCCCTACAGGAATTTGCAGCCTTGTTTCTAAAAGTTTTCCTATTGTTAACCTATCTTCAGTCCTCCCAAACCAGCCTGCAGTTGAGGCACAACTTTTGAAGGACAGTAAGGCATCATACAAAGGACCTTCGATCCAATTTTGAGGATCATCTGAAGCTGCTACTGCTAGTTCTTCAAGAATTACCAAAAGTTTCCTTTTTCTTGCCAACAGCATAACTCTCAACCTAGATATAATTTTGAGGGTGTGTTCCACCCTATAGAGTCTCCCCTTGATTGCAATGTTAGGCTCATCTGAGCTCTGATTTGAGAGATGCAGGTTACCCTAAAGCTGCCCTAAATTGTGTTATTTCTCAGTTGTACTTTCTGACCAGATATGAGTCTCTTGTTTGTTTACTGTTTGGAGCCTATTGCTAGTCCTTACCGGGGTTGATTACACCTGTAATTTTCCTTACATCAATCCACCTCTTGTCAGGAGACCAACCAGAAAAAAAATATTTAAACAAGAAATAACCAGAAATGTTTCCAGGTGAGAAGAGAACCAAATGTGAAAATTGCTAATCATCCAATATTATTGCCCTTAAAAGGGTAGCTTTCCTTTATACACCTTGCGTCTGCCTAAAAGATCAAAAAAGTTGAATGACCCAACCCTGACCTTTGTCACCTCTATGGTAATGATTGCGTGGGTTTGATTCTACTTGGTGGTATTGCTAGAATATTGAGTCATTTTTTATTGAAATATTTGTTCTTACCCTTGTTCTTATTGAAATGTTCTTGATAATGTAGGTATTACTTGGGAGAGCAACAAATGATGTGGATGTTGACATTGACCTGGGGAGAGAAGGGCGTGCTGATAAAATCTCTCGGCGGCAGGTTACAGTTGCTTTGATTGCTTTAAATTGGTTGTTTTACAGATTTTAAGGATACCTTTCCCCTCTCCAAACGGGAAATTCCCATTGTCTACCACCTCCCCCAAACCCCACAGCCACCAAAAAAAAAAAAAAAAAAAAAAGAAGAAGAGATGTTCTAGGTTTATTAACACTGATTGATTCATTATTGTGAATATTCTTGAATTGGGAAAATGGTGGATAAGATTAGTGTAATTGATCCGAAATGATCCCCATTACTTGTCCCTTGGACTACACCATAGTTTAGTCCTTTTTAGGCTCCTGGTATTGAGCTGCTTCTTATCATTGTATTTTAATGCTTCTTAGTACCTTATCCTTGTCCATTTCTGTTCCCGCCCTCCGTAGAGCCTTAGTTATTTGAGCAAACCCCCCCACCGCCCAAAAAAAAAAAGAAAAAAAAGAAAAGAAAAATGAAAAAAAGAAGAGGTAAACTACATTTGAGGTGCCTTGTGTTTGAAGAAATGGCATTTGGTGTTCCTCCAGTTTAAAAAGTGAAATTTGGGGTTCCAAAACAAGTTTAAAACTACCTTGGCTTAAATAATGAATTTAAAATTTTTAAAATTTCCTATTTTTCCCATAGAAAGAAATCAACTCTCTTTTAAGTTATAATATGTTCTAACCTTTTACCATCCTCAAGCACCCACCCTCCTCGGGTGTGATTAAAGGTGTCAATTCAAAACCGATGACGAATGTCAATACTGAAATTCTTCCAAATTACTGTACCAAATACCGGTTTTGAGCCGGTATGGTTTTTGTTTGGTATAAATATGGTAACAATTTTGCCTTTTTTTTTTTTTCTTTCTATGTTTACGTAGTCGGTATAAATATGATATGATGTTCGGTATAATTTTGGTATTTTGGTACTATATTCAATATGATTTTGATATTTTGGTGGATTCACATCCTCTCTAGTGCCACTAGAGGCCCAACGTGCATGTAACGGCTGGGAGGACCTAGAGTTGTGCGCTCGGTGTGTTGGACTGCATGCCTGGGTCCTTCCAGCCGTTGGATGTGCATTGGGCCTCTATGGTACTGGAGAGGATCTGGTTCCTTATTTGGTATGGTTTTTGGTACGGTTTCGGTACATATCAAATGGTTTTGTCTTAACAACTGATATCGTACTGTGCTGATATAAAAACCATTTTGTCATATCAAAACCGTACCGAATCTCCTTTGGTACACTTTTGATATGGAAATCTAATATGGTTTTGATATCGTCATTTGGTATTGGTACCAAACACCCTTAATCACGTTTGAGGAGGATGAGTGCTTGAGGATGGTAAAAGGTTGGAACATATTGTAACTTAAATGAGAGTTAATTACTTTGGATGAAAAAATAAAAAATTTGAAATATTATAAACTCATTAGTTAAGCCAGAGTAGTTTTAAACTTGTTTCGGAACCCTAAATGTCACTTTGTAAACTGGAGGAATCCCAAATGTCTTTTCTTCAAACACATGGCACCTCAGATCTAATTTACACCCCCCCTCCAAAAAAAAAAAAATCAGTGCAGTTCTATCTAGCCACAAACCATTCCTTTTTCTTTTGCTCAATATCCTACAAACTATTCGTTTGTCTTTCCTGTATCTATTATATATTTCCTACATTATTTTAGCAGAAAATTAAGTTTTGATAAAAAGAAGAGTGAGAGTATTAATGTTAACCACTTGGTAGGTGGATATGGGTGTAGGTCTTGGAATCTGAAATGGATATGAAGGGTTAGATGTGGCAAACCTCAAAAGTAGAATGTAGGTAGTGAGGAAGTATATAATTAAATTTTTTTATTTTATAGGGTAAATTGCATTTGCAGTCCAACGTTTGCCTTATCACCTGTTCGAGGACCCTGGGGTATTGTTGGTGCTTTTTTTTTTTTGGGAGGGTGGGAAGAAGGTTTTCTTCATTTACTCTTCTCCCTTTTTGTTGGCTTAGATTTCAATCTTGCACTTATTCAAAACCTCATATTTGTGGATTCATCACTAGAAATCTGATCCTCTGAAAACAAGAGATGGATTCAGTTTGGCTCAGACATGGTACTCTGGAATAAAATGGAAACTTGTCACCATTACCAACGATGACTTTCTAAATCTATTAATTTAAAAGATGTTCTAAATCTATCAATTAAATGTTACTTCACTTTTCAATCAAATTCCCTTGATTTGAATAGGAAAATATTATAAGGCCAAGTAGTTTTTTCAAAAAAAGTTTAATTACCATATTTGGTTAGATTTCAAAACAAAAGTTTTTATTTTATTTTTTTATATCAAGGACAACAGAACCCTGTCCGCTTGCGCGGTCACTACACCAGCATGCAGGCCAATGGGAGGCCACATGGAGGCATTAGGGCGGGGGGCAGCGCGGTCTTTTTGCACAGCTTGTGTCAGGGCGTGTATCCACGTAAGCGGGCAGGGTTCTTTTCTGCTTATATTAATTTCACCTTTACTTGTTCAGAGCCTTCAGTCGTTAACTTATGATGTAATTATATAAACAGTACTTGCATTTTTGTTTCTTCATGGTGCTTCTGTTCCAGTGGAACAAATTTGTCATGGTGTATTATTATCATCAGCTTCCTTGACATAATTTATGTATTTTGGTTGTCTGAGACGCACAATATTTCTTCCCTCTCCATTTGTGCAGGCAATGATAAAGATGGATGAAGATGGATCCTTCTATCTAAAGAATCTCGGCAAGTGTCCAATTTTAGTCAATAGCAAGGAGGTAGCAAATGGACAGCGTCTAAGTCTTAATTCGTGTTGTTTGATCGAGGTATATACTTTCTGAGTCTTAATTCATGTTGTTTGATCGAGGTATATACTTTCTCATGGATGATTGATAGCTCCTTTAGTCTTTCTCTGGAGTGTCTTTCGTATGCCCTTCATCTCTGACTTCTAGCATCAAATGTTTCCACTCTACGAACTTAGTGCATGAGAACACCTTTTAACTTCCATTAATTTATAGTTTTTTAGGTTGTGCCTTCTTTTGTGAGACATTGCTTTCTATAATCTTCCGGGATGCACCTTATGTGATTGTTTAATTGCCACCCATTGTTGCGTAGAGCTTGTAGGTCCCACTGGGTTGAGATGAAAAAGAAAAATCACAAATAAAAAAAACCATAGATGGCTGTTCTGTTACTAAAAAGGGGATCTATGTGGCCAAGGTCATGGATTTTAATCTATTGCCTCAGGCTTCCAACATACCCAGTGACCTCGAAGAACGAAAGAAGGAATCAGGAAGGAGAAGAATAAGCTTGAACTTGATCCTGAACTGGTACTACTCTGATGTCCGTTGAAGCTTGAATGCTTGATTTGAATTGGATCTCATACCATGTTCTCTAATGATCTGGTCGTCTCATCTCCTTGGCAAAGAAGTGCAATCCCTAACTTTCAGTCAAACAACTCTGTAGAAGAATTAAACTTGATTCTCGAGTGCTTTATATCTCATCAATTTCAAACCACAAGGCACGATTTGATCATTTCATCTTCATGGCAAAGAGAAACCAAACCCTCAAACTAGGGAAATAAAATTCCTAGTATTTAATCAATTAAGAAAGTTATTTTATCTCTTTGATGCATGATATATGAATGAATTTGGCAGGTCATGGAAACCACTTGGGAAACATCAAGTGAAGCAATTGTCTGCTGGGTGGTTTCATTGCCAAAACTTGTACATAGGTGCACAACTGGTCACCTGACATATGCCTAGGAAACTACAAAACCACCATGAAGACCTTATCTGGCTGTGATGGCAACACATTTATAGCACTGCCTTTGGAACCAGCTGGAAAAATGTAGGTACAATCAAGAACAGCCTGGATGATCACTTAAATATTCCTTTTTTTTTTTTTTTTTTTTTTTCTAATAGATAATATTCACTTATTGTTCCCTGGATAAGCAACATGCCTAAGCTTCTATTAGTGGCCTTGTCTGCCAGGTGGCAGCTCAGCTTGTACTTATGACGGGTCCACATATTGCCTACTCTCCTATTCTAGGTGGTCAGTTTCAGTCTGAAAACACATTGTTATGTGGCAAAAACAAAGCTCTCTTTTGGCTATTTTTAAACTAAATATATGAGAGCTAAATTTACGACTGGAAAAGTTAAATGCGGGGATACAAGTTGACACGCCGAGTGAATTTGACACGAGGCTAATTTGGAGGAATTTTCTATCCAATGGTGGGAGTCTTCAGTCATCACTCCACATTACTTAAATCAAGGAGCAACCCACAAAAGGAAGCGTAGTACACACCTCAAGGCTTATGTTCCTTTTATAGTTGTCAAGGAGTCTCCTTGATGCCAGGCCATCTCCAACACCTTGGTCACCTACACGCCATGACAACTATGGTTCCTTTATGACAGTTGGAACACCTTGCATCACACCTTAGCTTTTGGAGCATTCCCACAAAATTAATGTAATCATGATAGATGCTTGGGCATCTTTAGATAAACTTTAACAAAATTTCCGGAGTATTGCTGCTACTCCTTAGCCTTGCACGGGATTCTGTTTTTTTTTTTTTTT
>NC_056563.1:34768772-34791742 GCF_013358625.1 Macadamia integrifolia | reverse complement strand
ATATACCTACTTTTCTTTTGGTGAAATGAGTGTTGATCTTTAGAGAACCAGTCCCTTCGTGGAAGTTGGGAGGTTTTGTCTGGACGATTTTACTTCCTTTTTCAGGTAAAGGTGGCTTTGCAATTGTCATTGTCCTCATGTACTGGATTTCTTGCTTTCTTTTTCTTGTGGTTCTCCCACCTTTCTTTTATTTCACCAGTTTTAGTTGATTGATTCTTGCTGATCCGATTCCGTTTGGAAACTAGGGTTAGGATGTTTTTAAGCCAATTCTGATCGATTCTGATCTGATTCAGATTGGAATTAGCCAGCACTGAACCCAATTCTAGGTTTTTTAAACACTACTCCCAATTCTAATTTACCTCGATTCTCCGTAACCAAGTTCTGAGTCCAACTGAGTATCTCATTTCCTATTTTGAGTTTCAAGACTTTACATCATCTTCAGAATTGAAATGAGAAATTGGGTTTTGATTCTTTTGACTGGAATAAGACTTTATTCATTTTGGGATCCCAAGGACTTAAAATTCGGCTTTCATTACATTATAATTTATACAAATTTTTTTTTTTTTTTCTTTATTTGGTAAATGGTGTGGACATATAAACAGTTCAAAAACCCAAAAGGCCGGAATCATAGTTACTTGTTGGTCAATGGTCATGGAATGGATCACAGAGGAAACTCCCCTGCTTGGTGCTTACTAAACTGCAAGTCCTATATTTTTATTTTTTTTTTCTTTTTTCAGACCAAACCCCAAGTCTTCAGGAATACTAAACCATGACAAAGTTCAACCTCTCCCTTCTCAAGACCTGGTTACAATCAGCCAAGGCCCTCACCTAACTCTGCTGCATGCAGCTTTGGAATGCCGAAATACCAAATCTTCAAAACTCTTCTTGATGGGTTACAAGCATTATCTGAGGAAGCGGATTTGGTAACCAAATCGTTCCCCAGTAAGGCCCACATCCAAATGCGCAGGACCCTCATCAATCCATCACCATCTTTTAGCAGCAAAAGATCAAATAGGTGGTGGGTGGTAAAAGGGCTCGTTTGTCTTACTTTTGTTAGACTTTGCCTCTTTCAAGTTTCAGCCATCAAAATGATGGGCTTGAAATGAGAGAACGGCATAATAGCATTTGCACCATTTCTATTCACCGACATGAGGACCCAAGGTGTTTGATATATTGATTTTAGAAAGATTCTCTTCTGGAGGCATGAAGGGACGTACTTAGTTATACTCTGTTGTTTAAAGACCATCTCTGATTATTTCTAGCTTCGATTAGTTGATATTTACAGAATTCCTCGTAAAAGACTTTTTACTTCCCATTCATATCAGTGCATCCAGCTTCCAAGCCAGGTGACCCAAGTCACATTCCAATGGAAACGCTCAATTTGCTCATACATATCAACCATCATCCATGGTTTCAAGTCTTGGTATCGGATCGATATATTGGCTGATATGTATCAGGATCGTTGGAGATCGATATTGATATAATTGTATAAGCCAAAAAGTGATCTATTTTGAGGCAGCAAAAACTGGAATCCGATCTCGATAAGCAAAGTGAATGTGCTCATCTGTTAATGTCCTCACTATCATATCACAAGGAAATAGAGGAAAATATTGGTAGGAACAGGAAAGGAAGAGGAAAGAGCAGCTTTTTATTTATTGTTGATAAAACCTAGTTGTCGGTAGACCATCACTTGTTCCATCCTCATTCATGGCATCCGATGCTCTATGATTGTTAATGGTGGATGAGCTTTTCTGTGGCATTGGATGATAGGTTTGTTCCCCATGCTTGCTAAATATAGAAATATTATATCCTTCATCCCTTGTCTCTCCCCCCACCCTTCCCATGTGTGTAAGAGAGAGAGAGAGAGAGAGAGATTGGATAAGTGGAGGTCTTTTGTATAGTGTGAGCAACCCAAGAGTCTCGTTTCAGTCCAAAATCTGTCCACATAAGCTGCATTGGAGGTAGTTGTAAAGAATACAAAACCCAAGAATCAAGATCTCTTCCTTCATTATCCCCTAAGTTTATAATAATGGGTATCTAATTCTGATTACAAAAATTTAATTCGACAAGTATATTAATGGAGAGAGTCCATCGAAAAAGTGGTTTTTGTTCTCTATTGGTAGCTCTAATTACCTAGTCCCCACCATTTCCTTCTCCGGAAGACCAGCATTCCTCACTCAAAATGTTTCCAAGACTGAACTTGAACTTTTTTAAGTTTCAGGTTTTCACCATGCCCCTGAATCTGCTACTGGGTCATGACCCAAGTTTTTTTTTCTTTCTCCTGTAGAGATTAGTTCTTCACTATTTGTGATGTGATGTGTGATTGGATTCTTATATTATCGTTATCTCTTATCCCCTATTATATTGGGATGAAACTATCCCTCCCAAGTTAATTCAACGGTATTAATGGTCATGGTGAAGGGATTCCTCTTTCACCATGGATGAAAGGAAACTCGATCCCAAAAAATAAAGGAAAACCTGTTACTGGATTAGAAAAGATCAAGGTTCATGAAAATCATGGAAACCTTGTGTAGGTGGTTTCAAGAGGTGGAGAAGATTAGGGCTCAGGACCTCCACTTAATGAGGCATTGTCCCTTGCATCTAATTGACTTACAGCTTTCTACCAAAATCTTTTTTTTTTTTTAGGAATTAGAATTGACAACTGGAAAATACAAAATTTTCCTCTTTTGATTCAATAGTTTGGATTGCTTCACTTGACATACCATGAGACAGAAAATGGAGGATGGAGAGGGCGATCCGGCTCTCCATTTTCACAAACTTCATGTTAGGAGAATGCATAGGGTGGGCCAGACAACTCCGCCCACCCGCACTCGCAGCCGCAGCCGCACCTGCACCTGTCTCATTCAATGTTTGAAAACCTGGCAAGTTGACTGGAGGATCGCCTGATCTACTCAAGATCAGTTTCACACCTGATTGATTCATCACCGTCTTATTAAGATTTTTTTATTATTTATTATTATTATTATTAATTTTTTTTTGAGAGGATTTTATAGCAAGTGGCATGGAAAATGCACCAATGATGAGCAAAAAAGTTGTTTTCAATATAGAAAGGTAAAGAGGTTATTTCATGGGAAGATGAGAGGTGCTTATGGTATAATATCCTATGCATTTGACTCAGAACTTTTTCTTTTAATTATTTTGAAGAGAAGTGGTTCTCTCCCTGGGAACATGGCTTACGTCAGCATTTCTTGTATTCATCTATCTTCTTACCAATAAGGGGGTATGGATGTCTTTTCACAATGGGAGATAGAGGAGCGTGGTTTACACAAAAGTCTTTTTCCCTATTTCAAAACAAGTGTTCTTCAAGACCTGCGTTGGTATATCATATGTAACAAGTGAGATGCATTGGTATTATTTAGGGTTTCAAAATTAAATATCGATGGAGATCCTTTTCTTAATTTAGGATTAGGGCATATTAGGGTTGATTCTTATCGATTCTTGATATTTTTTTTTATTCCGATCCAATTTCGATTATGGGGTTTTAAACCCTAATGCTAGGCAATTTTTGAGATTTAGTTTATTTTTTGAGAAGTTAGATAAGCTTTTCATGACCTTCCAAATCTAGTCTAATATTTGTATAGGGTGAAAAAAAGCCAACGTAAGTATGGGACATATTACCAAAAAAAAAAAGTATGAGACATTACATCCTTAAGTATTTAAAAGGTCCTTCCCAACCATGAATCATGGGGGAAAAAAAAAATTTGACAAAACCTTCCCACTTGGTAACGTGTCCCATATTTTTTTTTTTTTCTTTCTTTTTTTAATTTTCCATTTTTAATAGTCAAATAAATGAATGGCCCATCTTTTTTTTTTTTTTTCCTAATGCTTAAGATAAAAGGGGTTCTTCGTCCTCTAGCGTTAGCTTCCCACGTCTTCCATATCCCTTCCAGATATATGGAGGCCCAGAGAATCTTTTAAAGCTCAAAGTTAAAACTGTCAAAAGGCAAAATCATTAAACTTCTGGTAAATGGCCCCATTTCCGTTTTTCTTTTGGGTCAAAGTTGGAAGAAATGGCTCTTTTCAACAAGTCGGTCCAGTCGGCTTCTTCTTCTTTTGTATCGTTTTTTAAGGGTTTAAGTGCTTAAGGACATAAACCCATTGCTAACATAAATTAATCCTGAAAGTTGAGATTAAAGATGGGATGGTGGTGAGTTTAGTGATCATAGTCCCAGGCCAAAGCTCTCATACGATAAGTATCATTTCCGCACAATAGAGAGGCATGCTGACTTGAATCCAAAACCAGTCAACTTGAGTGGTGATAGAGTAAGCTGGCATGGGTTTTCTTCCACTACGCTATCAACTACATTGGCCTCTTGACCTCTATGGTGTTGCTTTTATAAGTTCTAGTAAAGTAAAGGAATGGGAAATCTTTGGCGCCGTTTTGCATGTGAAAAGGAGTAGGGTAAGAATTATATTGTATAATGGGAATTTACAAGCGGAGGGTTTTATGAAAGAAAGGATCATCATGTTCTCTTGTCTCTGGACTCTGAAGGGTTTTGAGTTTATTTTTACACAATAAGAGTCTGGTTGAGGCAATAGATTTGTTTTAGCTCTCCTGCTAGACTTATTCTAAAAATTACTTCACCAACATTGGTTGTCTTTCTTCTGACGTTTGTGATATTGTGTTGCATGTTATCTAAGTTTCATTGGACGTGAACAATTTTTTTTTCCCCTCTTAGATAGACATCTTTTGGGTCCTCTTGATCAGGAATTTTCAAAAGGTTATCACGCCTTGTAAGACACTTTACATGAATATTTCAAATGTTCTAAACTTTCTCTCTTTTTCTCACATTCTCTCAAACTCTCTCTTTGGTTTTTTGTCTCTAATTTTTATTGTTTTGAGAAGTATTCTTGTACTCTTGCCTTTATTGATTGAACACAATCCGAGTATGTCCCAACGTGACCTAGTAAATGAGTGCAACAACTATTGGAAGGGCCTATTGGGACTATTCATCTTGGAGGTTGATTCCCATTATCTGAATTGCACCATGGGGGCGTATAAAGCCTTAAGGAGTGTAACCGATGGTACAACTCAGCCCCACTATTCTTTCCCAACTACTACAAGTTTTCAAATGCAGAAAACGTGTACAAAATTGTTCGTGAAGCATCACTACATTCCAGTAGTTTCTATTGGTGGCCATTTAGTGAAAGATAAGTCTATCTATCATAATTTCTATTTCTTTATTTACACAATTATCAATCTTTAATTGGTTTTGACCAATCACATATGTCAACTGATTATATAAATTGGTCCTCAAAGTTGAGATTGAGATCGATTAATAATTGGTTAGCCTGTTATCAATCTTACATTAGTTTTGACTAATCGTATATTTATATATATCGAATGATCAATTACATAAATTGTTCTTCAAAGTCTAGGTTAGTAATTGATTGGTCAGTTTTCAGTTTTAATTGGTATTGAATCTTTTGAATAACCAAATGGGCATTTAACAATGCTATAAATTCTTTATATCATTTTTCATTAGACTTGCCAAGATTTTATTTCTTAATATAGTAAGTATAACATGAGATTGACACAAAGTCTATCCCTTTCCCCTTTACCTGAAACTATATCGTCGCCCTTCTATGTATAATATTGTTTCATCATACCTGATTAGTACATTCCCTTATACCACTTGCTAAAATCTTCTTCTTTTTATTTTTATATATATTTTTTATTTATTAGAGAAATTATTGCTACCAAATGCTAATGATTTCTCTCTCTCTCTCTTGGGGTTTGGAAAGATCAGCTACCTTTTATAATGTACATTATTATATAAGATAAAAAGGAATGATTCTACCGACAAGGCTAGGCTAACCTCACATATTCTATGTAAGAGTCTCATATGTCTCACCTCTACCAAAAATAATGCTATCATGTTATGTTATTATTAGGTATCACCATATATTTTTTTAATTCTATATATGTTCTCTCTCTTCTACCACACGAGCAAGTTGGCTTATTTTTTACAATAATTTTTCAAGGGGAAATGGAAGTCTTATTGGGGAAAGAGACGCGTGGCACAATGTTAAGTGAGCCCACCAATTTATTGGTGTATGGGACCCAGCTACTCCCCAATTGTATTATATTAGCACGCAATGTAACTTAATGCATAATGAGGATTGCAACATTTTGCATCTTTACCCACATTTTAGAGCAATAGAAAATTAAAAAGTTACTTTAATTGCCATGCTTTTGAGCAACAAATGGACCACAAATGGATCATTCCACATGTGAAATATTCCATGGCTAACCACTCTGCCTTACATGCCACATCTAGAGAGAGAGAGAGAGAGCATCAAAGGTTAATAGTAAAATAAAAATGAGGGCCAAAAAAGTTCAACCCAACTGGTTTTTTGGATCGGGCTGAGTCAGTTTCAGTTAAACCCGCCCAAATGCCACCCATATCATCCACTGTGACAGCATGGGATTACTTCTATCAATTTCCAAAGCCAAACAGTACTTAAGAAATAATTTAAAAAGAAAAGAATCCTTAAAATAAAATACAAAACAATTCCCACTGCCATTATAAAAATAGTGCAGCTCCAATAGAATTTCAGAAAGGTGCTATTGTGCAGCAGATCAGTTCCACCTTGGTGTACCTCCACTAGTCATATTTGCAATGTGGCATGTCAAGTAATTCTCACTTTTCGTGAGTGAGAAGCCATGATCTCTCGGATCCGGATCTTCTTCAACGATATTTTTTTGACCCTTCTCTCACAGATTTAGAGGATCAACACGTAGCCCCAAATGTGTATTATCTCTGATTGAAGAATCGTTGAAGGGGGAGTCATTGAAGAGGATCCCAATCCCAATCCCAATCCCAGCTTCCACACTTGTATGGCAAAGTTGACACCAACTTATCTTTATCTTATATCCAACTTTATCTCAATCTTATATCATAATTAAGTAAAGAAAAATGAAGGTGTACCTCCACTAGTCATATTTGCAATGTGGCATGTCAAGTAATTCTCACTTTTCGTGAGTGAGAAGCCATGATCTCTCGGATCCGGATCCTCTTCAACGATATTTTTTTGACCCTTCTCTCACAGATTTAGAGGATCAACACGTAGCCCCAAATGTGTATTATCTCTGATTGAAGAATCGTTGAAGGGGGAGTCATTGAAGAGGATCCCAATCCCAATCCCAATCCCAATCCCAGCTTCCACACTTGTATGGCAAAGTTGACACCAACTTATCTTTATCTTATATCCAACTTTATCTCAATCTTATATCATAATTAAGTAAAGAAAAATGAAGGAATCCATTCCCCTTTTTATATTTATTTGTTTTTTTTTTTCTTTGTACTTTGCAAATCTTATAAAAATATTAGGCGTTTCTCGTTAAAGCCTAAGGCTTTGTTTGTGCCTTGGAGAGTAAAATCACTCTAATTGATTATTTTTACTCTTCTTTTGGTAAAATGAGCGTTATCTCGGGAAAGCTGGTTAGTACTTGGTACTATTGGAAGTTGGGAGTTTCTGTCTGGACGGCTCTACTTCCTGTTTTTTAGGTCAGGTAGCCAACCATTCTCAAGTCTCAACAAGGGATATACAGAATCTAGGTTTAGGGTGTTTTTAAGCCAATTCTGAACAGATTGAAACCAATCCAGATCTCACAATTCTGGGTTTTTAAACATTATTCTCGATTCTAAAGAACTGCCCAAGGGATTTTACTCACGCATACTCAATTAGAGAGGAAGGGGGGAAGGAACACATATGATAGGAGTCAATCCTTAGACTTTCCACACTCCTTGTGCCTGCTCTACAAGCAGAGACTGCAACCGATGCGTTATGCACTAGATCTAATTCTAACTGAGTTCAATAGAGTTTGGCCGATTCTTAACCTATTTGAATCGAAATCTATGGAGACTGATTCCATTTCGGATTTTGAGTTTTAAAATCTTGCGTCATCTTCAGAAATTGAAATGAGTAATTGGGAATAAAAGGGGTACTCCATTGGGTTTTGACTGGAATAGGGCTTTATTCATTTTGGGATCCCAAAGTCTCCAAAATCGGCTTTGATCACATTATACACATGAAGACTAAAGAGTTGACCAACCCAAAAAGGGCCGAAATCATAATTTTAGCGTTTTTAGTCAATGGTCATGGAAAGGATCACCTCTTTGTAAAATTTTCAATTAGGTGTGCTAATATAATCAAAAATTTGTTTCTAAAATCGATTTAGTGGTGTAGAATCTAATATTATTGGTAAGTGATCTCTATAGAGATATTGGATTCTATTAGCACACCTTAATGGTATGAAATATTTATTACTATGTGTGGACTTAAGGTATTGTTTCCTTAATGGGGAGGAAACCCTAATTTCTTTACAGGGTTGGTCCCTACCTTCACCCTTATATATAGTTATCACTGACCCATTAAGTGAGGCTAATGACCTAAAGCAAAAAGGAAAAAGGGTAGATCAGACCAACATTGATCGTGTTGTACAATGAGCATACCAAAAAACATTGAGGAGTTGTAATTATTTAGCTATGGATTCAGGTATACCAAAAACCTGACTATGTATTTGTTGTTGCATGCTTATCTGATCTTCATGTGATGTATTGCAAGTATGTTTTCTATCACTCTCCCCCACCTCTCCAAGCTGGCAAATCTTAATATATTTTTTCTTTTTCTATACCAAATCCAAACTCTTCAGAAACACTAAACCATGTCAACGGTCAACCTCTCTCCTTAAGTCCTTTCTCAAGACCTGGTTACAATCAGCCAAGGAAGGCCCTCACAAGTCACCAGCTCTGCTGAATGCATCTTTGGAAATGCCGAAATATTGAATCGACAATACTATTCATGATGGGTTATAAGCATAATATGAGTAAAAGCGGATTTGGCCACCAAATCGATCCCCATTGAGGCCCACATCCATCACCATCTCTTTGGGGCAAAAGATCAAATAGGTGGTAGGTGGTAAAACGGCTCTCTTGTCTTACTTTTGTTATAGACTTTGCCTATCTTTTAAGTTTCAGCCATCAAAATTGGCGACGGGCTTCGAAATGATAGAACGGAATAATAGCATTTGCACTATAACCATTCGCCGACATGAAGGACCCCCCACGGTGTTTGATACATTGATTGAGAGAGATTCTCTTCTGGAGGCGTTAAAGGGCTCACTTCTAGTCACGTTCTATTGTTTAAAGACCATCTGGGATTCTTTTTGGTTGCGACAGACTGATGTTTAAGTAAATTCCCTCAAATACTTTTACCGTCAAGATTTTTTTTTTTTTTTTTTTCAACGAGAAACCCTTTGAATTTGTCTAGTTTTACAATTCAGTTTTGAAGGTATACCCCGATTACACACAATTACACTTAACCCGTGTAATAGATCAATTACAGGAAAAAATTATAAAAAATGATCACCATGATTTTATGTCCCAATATCAGGTTGGACATTTTGACTGACATGTATCAAGATAATCAGTGATCGTTATCGATACAATTTGTATATGCCATATGATCGAATTACTAAACTACGCTTGCATTGAAGATTAAGGTCTTATAAGAGAGAGAAGTTTGAGGTAGAAAGCTCACTTTATAATCCTATTTTTGTATTACTAGTGTAGATAGTACTCTCACCAAATCATAACATAGATATCTTGTCAAACCATGTATACTTAATAGTTGTTTCCTTTCATTGTGTATTTTTTCTTTCTTGTTTTGTGGTTAGGTTTTCGACATTCAATAATACGACTAGTAGATCTATATCATATTGATATCAACCGAGACTAATATGAACGTTCATCCCAATACTACTATTCCAACTCTTATTAAATTTTTTTGATAAATAATATATTTTTTTCAAATTAAAAAAAAAAATCCAATTCAAACCCCAAATTGATATAGTTATTGTATAGGTTGAAAAAGCAAACACTAGAATCCAATCTCCATAAGCAAAGTGAACGGGCTAATGGTAATGGGTTCACCATCACAAGGAAATAGAAATATATATATATATAGGAATAGGAAAGGAAGAGGAAAAAGCAGACTTTTTTGTAAAACCTGGTTGTCTGTAGACCATCACTTCCAATGCTCTCTATGCTTGTTAATGGTGAATGAACTTTTCTCTGTTATTGGATGATGGGTTTGTTCCCCATGCCTAACTATAGAAATATTATATCCCTCACCACTTGTCTCTCCCCCACCCAGATAGTAATAGAGAATATAATACTGAAGAATCAAGATCTCTCCCTTGATTATCCTCTAATTTATATTAATGGGTATCTGATTCTGGTTTTAAAAAATTTAATTCTACAATTATGCTTGTACTTTTTGGGTTTTTTCTAATCCCCATACTACATTCTTTAGTTTATTAATGGAAATAGTCCTTCTAAAAAGTGGATTACATAGTCTCCACTCTCGACTCTCCACTCTCCACCACGGCATTCCTCACTCCATAAACTTTTTCAACAGTCAAGCCTTACGTGTTTCTTGCTTTCACCATTACCCTCAATGTACCATTGGGTCATGACCCAAATTTTTTCCTTTTAGAAATTCTTATTTTTCTATTGATAATGTGACCATATGATTGGACTCTTCGGATTATGTTAACTCTCATCCTTATAAGAGGTCATTTTGTATGAGAAAAGGGTGCCAGTGTACTCACCACAATTGTCTCAGAGAAACTTCTTTGTTTTGTTCTATTTATTTGCTTTTTCAAAAGAATGATTCTTCAAGGCCTGTGTTGGTGTATCTTCATTAGGAGACCCCTAACTACTCAACCGATAAAACCATTCGAAACCAATTGAAAAGCCCAAATCAAACTAATTCCTTACCAAGATGCTTCAATTTAGATTAACAGGGAACTAGTTGAAAATCAAATCATGGATCAACCGAAAATCTCACCTAAGATGGAAAATCAGATCAAAACCAGTAAAAAAAATCCATACCAACATGAAAACCATAGAAAACAAAAAATGTTGTTCCCAAACTATGTATATTTAAACATGATAAACCAAATTCAAACCAGACTAAATCTACTATGTTACAATCTCATAGCAATTTATTAGGGTTGACCTACATCAATTTTCTATGAAAATTAATGTGAATTGATATGATTTTAAATTCTCTCAACTTATGAATTGATTGATAAAATTGAATTCTTTCAAGATCGTAACAATAGTCTCAACTCAACCCGCGGGTAAATGCCGGAGCTAGGCAGCGATTAAAAAAGAATATTTTTTTAATCCTTAATCCAATAATAGAAGTCCAAAGCCCTGACAAAACCCACCCACATGGTGACGTGACTCACATTTTCTTTTTCCATCTTCGTAGTCAAAAAAACATAAGAAATATACTATAAGGGCCCAACTTTCTTCAAATGGTTTAAGCTTTTATATATACAATATGACGACTATAAAGGTAGCCCTTGTCCTCTGGCGTTAGCTTCCCACGTCTCCCATATCCTTTCCAGATACATGGAGCCCATGAGTATCTAATTAAATCAAATTTGAAAAGAGACTCAAATCATTAGAGAAATAGATTTTGAATCGAATACTGATGAGATGTGATTGAGTTTAGATATCCTTGACTTGATCATTCGGGAACCCTAAATGGATATAGATGTAGATAAAATTCTGATTTAATTATTCGTTTGCATTCTTAACTTGTGTATTTCAGATAATCTTTTGCTTTCTAAATCTATGTTTTTTAATTATCTTAATTCTTTTCTTCATTTCATATAATTTCTTGAATTTTCAAGAAATCTCAGTATCATTGGTTATTTAGTTTTTTATTATTAGTTAGATATCTTTTCAAATTAAATCGATTATCTTCTTGATTATTTGAATTCAAATCTGAATACCTTTTAATCGGATACAAATACACCTAAATGGATACTATCATCATCATGTATGCTTCAAGTAAATTGCATGCTCCACATATTTTCAAAAAAAAAAAAAAAAATACTATTTTTTCAAAAGTCGGTGGAATTGATTTCATATTGTATTTTTTTAAGGGTTAAAGGACATAAATTGGTCCTCGAAGTTGAGATTAATTGGAGAAAGTTTCTTTTCTCCCCATAAATCTAACCGCCATCAACACTTATCATTTTATTAAACGTTACCTAAGATATCTCTCCCTCTCACTCTCTGATAACGACACATATCTCATCGTCTCTATCTTTCGGTGAAAAGACATGTGAGTGAAAAACAAATTAATTTAAAAAAAATTAAGAGAAAAATCATTGCTTGGGTGTGCATTTGGTCTTTGCACAAATAAAGATCAATGAGATCACATGCAAAGACATCGAACGGGATGAGATTTTATTTATTTATTTTATGCACATTTGCAATTTACATTATTCCACCGACAATGCTTCTATAAGAGCCTATGTGTCTCACCTGTCTCAAAAGTAATGCTGTTATGTTATTATCAACTCATATACTTAATTATATATTCTCTCTTGTACCGTACAAGCAAGTTGGGTTACGTTACCAATAAAAAAAGTTAAAGTACAAGCATTTTCAAAGAAAATGGAATTCCCATTAGGGAAAGAGACGCGTGGAACTTTGAAGTGGGCCCACTATTTTATTGGTGTATGGGACCCAGCTACTCCCAAACGTGATGCATGATGGGGATCACAACATTTTGCATCTTTACTACATTTTAAAGCAATACAAAATTAAAAGTAAAAAGTCTTTTGGATATTGCCATGATATGGAGCAACATAAAGACCACCAAGTGAATCATTCCACGTGTAACATTCCATGGCTATATAACCACAATTGAGCCACCCTGGCTTACATGCCACACATAGAGGTAGGCACAAAAAAATCATACTGCTCCTGACCCATGTCTTGTGTGGTCTCCCATTGATTTTTACTATGGCACACTAATTAGGCAGGCAAAAATAACGGTTGTAACTAAAAGTTTAAAACATGGAATCGGTCTCAAGAACCCAAAAATTGGCCCACCGGGGGCGCGGGGGGGTGTACATTGAATTTAGTGTTTTTGGGTGTGAATCGATTGTATCAAAGCGATCAAAATCAAAATCAATGATGAATGATTCCAATCCAAATCCATTGGTTCAATTTACCATCCGATTGTAACTATATTCCTAAATAATCCGATTCGCCGACAACGCCTCATGATGCTATAGGATCCGGACAAGACAAGGCTCTCACCCTCTCCAATGCCCCCTTTCAGGGGACTTGGGTTTGATCTACTGGTGAATATGCTTCTACATACTATAATTTGAATGACATAGCCGTTCGATTCTCAAGCTGCGCTTTTCCCAGTTCACTCGCTATTACTAAAGGTTCCTTGTAAGTTTATTCTTCTTTCACTTATTGATATGCTTGAACTTAGCAGGTAGCCCCATGTGACTTGGAGTTTCTTAAAATCATGGATAAAACCTAGCAATAGTATATTGTAGGGGCCACCCAAGAAGGCAAGTTTTTGGTCGGGGAATTGCCATTAGTGGGGAACAAAGGAAGTGTGTGTGCAATTAAAAAGATTCGTGGAGGTCCCATCCACCATCCACCATCCACCATCCATCATCCATCATCCATCTACCGATCTATGCGAAATCTAATCTAAGCTCTAGTATGCATGTATATATAATGTTTCGGTGGTCATGGGCAGCCAAGGCCATGGTTCTATATATCGGTTGATATGCATCACTATCATTCATATGATACTGTATGTATAAGCCAAAGAGTAACTACAAATAATCTGATACAACCTGATCTATTGTATTAGTATCGATAATTCAATGAGTGTGGTCATCAATACCAATGCTTATAACCATGATCCAAAGTAGCGGGGTAGTAATGTCAATTGCGGGTCCCATTTATTCACCAAAATGCCCATGCTAGCTCCCTTATTATAATAAAATTTAATATTAATAAAGGAAAATGAAATTTGTAAAAGAATTGCATGGCCCTACGGTAAGGCACATGGGAGGGCAAAATGAGCTCCTCCACATGTGTGGCCGAAAATCTTATTTCTCTTGATGCTTCTATGTGCGTTCTTATAGGTTATTACGTTGGTACAGAAATCATGTTGAAATGGGGGCAAAACGAACAACTATGCCCAAACACAGAGGGGACAAAATGAATACCTCACACTTCATCAGAGGCAAAAATTATGTAATCATTGATTCTTATACGTATACTCTCATTGGCCCTACATTAGCATAAGGTCGACGTTGCCTTTTAGGGAACCTGTGAAAACACAGCCTACGTAAGCACTTGGGTCTCTCTCTCCCTCTCTCTCCAAAGAGGGGTAGATATGTCATTTTATACAAGGGAGGAGAGATAGATACAAGAAAAAAAAAATTTCCCTTAATTACATTAAAATACTACGTAGTACGTACCCTAGCTCTACTTTTGATACCTAAATTCTACAATGTTCTTATACACCACGACGCCACCAAGTGGGATCCAAATAGTAGCAATAGTGTATCCTCACCTCACGTCGAATATTGGAAAAGATGGGAAGAAATCCAAGGGCCCATTTGATAACGTTTCTACCGTTTCTATTTCAAGAAACGATAGAAACATAAATTTCCGTTTATAGAAACATAAACGGAATTGAAAGTGTTTGATAAGTCATGTTGCTTGAAGTCGATAGTAACCAGCAAAAGAATGGCCACGAGTCGTTTTCAGAAATGGCAAAACAAGTAAAACTTGTTTCACCTGGGTCATTTCTTAAACCATAAATATGTAGAAATTTCTATTTCTATTTCTATTTATGAAAACAAGTGAAAAGAAACAGTTTTATCAAACGCTTTTTGTTCCATTTCTGTCATTTCTAGACACAGAAACGGCAGAAACTTATTTCTTGAAACGTTATCAAACGGGCCCCAAGTAATAGTGGACCATTAGACCCTCTCTCCCTCGATATTATCAGAAAAAGTTAATAACAAAGTATTGTAAGGGCATATACCTATAGGTATCAATAGATACTGATATTAATATCAATACATATACAAGCCAACTGTTGTGTTGATGGAAAAAATATTTTTTTTTGAATTTATACTTCATATGATTTCATATAACATTTTTTTTTTAATAACTAGAAATCCTTTATTCAAAAAAGTGAGAAAGAAGCAACAAGATTAATACAACTTCAACTAACAATTTTATTTTGAAACTAGCACTAAAAAACTAAGGGAGAATCAATGTTTCAAGATGAACAAAGAAAGAATTGCAGGCCAAATTGATCCCATATAACTTGATCCGTATTGGATAAGTTTGGTATTCATATGGTCGAGACTAATACGAAATGCAGATACCAAAACTTATAATCTTGCTCAAGATTCAATATGGATTTAGGTCATAGTATCAGTCGTCATTGATATACCAATCGCAATATCAATACATATTATCTGTATCATGTTGACTTGATTTTAGATATAAAAAAAAAAAAAAAAAATTTAGAGAAAAAATGCCTAAAATGTAGTGTGGTCCCTGTGTAGAAACAGAACCCTAAAATGATGTATAAATAGAATGAAAATCTCGAACAACAATTACAGAGTCACATACAACGATTTACGTAGTCCGGCAAGACTGTTTACATCCACGGTGAGATGAGACCATATATCACTATCAATAGAAAATAAGGTTACAGTTGCTTGTCTTCATACTTCTCTCAAATTGCTTATAAATAAAGAATCCTCGTTATAAATATATAACAAACCTATATAGAAACTTTACTGAAAGACTCATATAGTCCACTAAAAATTTATATAAATCCCCCTTTATTGATGCTTTCCTGTGTACTCACATTGGCCACGCACAAGGGCCACGTTGCATTCTAGGGAACCTCTTCCTAATAAAATCATGGGAAAATGTTTTCTATTTAGGAGCATGGCTCATGCGCCAATGCCCCGGCCAATGAGAGTGCATGCTTGGACATAAACCAAAAAGAGTGCAGTGATCATTTCACATCCCGTGTCTCGGGTGTGGCACGCTTCCAAACAAAAAATGCGTCCCCTAAAACCGTATCAATCAGGTATTGTTGATTACAGGTCAATATAATTCATTCTCATAAGCCATGGTTTCCTCTCATGATATGAAAAGATCATAGCCGTCATCTTTATTTTCCTTCCTTTCTTTCCAGTTCCAGTTTTACGAGGGAGTTCGATGACCATTTCCCACTTCACATTTCCCTTCTTCAGGATAAGGAAGAGCTACAAAAAATCCAAAAACAGGTTTAAGTACAACCCATTCAACAAACTCATTCAAAATACGAGGATTTAGGTTCTTTCTCTTTCTCTTTCTCAATTCATTCCACACCACCTCCAGCAGAAGCAGGAGAGAGAAGTAGAGGACCGCTACCAAAAATACCAAATACCACCTTCTCCACGGCACTCCAGTTAGTAACTCCACTCCTCTCTCTCTCTCTCTCTCTCTCTCTCTCTCTCTCTCTCTCTCTCTCTCTCTCTCAATCAATAAATAGTTTATTCATCTCCATAAATAAAAACCCTCCACGCTTACAGCTCCGAGTCCAACCGACCAAGATTCCACATCTCTCTCTCTCTCTCTCTGTCTCTCACTCTCTCTCTCGTATTCACAGGCCAAAGAGTTGCAGCAATAAGCTCATTAATTACAGCAATCTTCACGTCTTTCCTCTTCCAGTTTTCTTTCTCTGCCGTTGTCTTCCTCAGGGGATAAGCCATCCGATGTATTAGAGAGAGAAGCGTAGATGATATAGTAGTAATGAAGATCCAGTGCGACAATTGCAACAAAGAGGAGGCCTCCCTCTTCTGCTCCGCCGACGAGGCCGCGCTTTGCCATGCCTGCGACCACCGCGTCCACCACGCTAACAAGCTCGCTAGCAAGCACCACCGCTTTCCCCTTCTCCATCCTTCATCCAAAGACGCCCCTCGTTGCGACATCTGCCAGGTTTCAATTTCTTCCCTTCCCTTCCCTTCTCTTCTCCTCTTCTCCTCAACCCTTTTGCTACCAGTTTTATATTTCATTCAATCTGATGACTCTGTTTATCCTTCTTGAAGGAGAAACGTGCCTTGCTCTTCTGCATCCTTCTTGAAGGAGAAACGTGCCTTGCTCTTCTGCAGAGAGGACAGAGCGATTCTCTGTAGAGACTGTGACCTTCCAATTCACATGGCCAATGAACACACCATCAAGCACCACAGATTCCTTCTCACCGGTGTTAAGCTCTCATCCTCTCCAGCCTCTGCCCCTTTACCTTCCAACGGCGACTGCGATACGGATACTCCCACTCATGAAGTCAGCCCTTCTTCCCAGATACCCATGAAGAAGAAACCCGACTCTGTTTCTGATCCGCCGCCATCAATGATTGTCCACAGTAATGCCACTAGTACCATCCCTTCTACATCCAAAGTCGTCGATGATTTTTCTGCAAGCCAAGGGGGTTCCACCAGTAGCATATCGGAGTACCTGATCGAGATGTTGCCGGGCTGGAAAGTGGACGACCTTCTCGAATCATCTGCTCCTTTTGGTTTCTCGAAGGTTTGGATTTCAGCCATTAATCTCTGTTTCCTATCTATCTCTCTCTCTCTCTCTGCTTCGATTTCCTCCTCTTTTTTGTAACTGTGGAATCATGGCAGACTGATTTCACACCGCCGTTTCTGGATGCGGATCTTAAAAGCAATCTGAGCTTCTCATCTGAAGATTTGGGGATCTGGGTACCTCAAGTTCCTCAAGCTCCACCTCAACCCAACTACAACATGGGTGTGCACAACGGTGGTTTCAAGGTGTCGAATCAGACAACCAGTATCAGTTTCAGATCGAACAAGCGAATGAACGACGATGGTTTAACAGTTCCTCAAATCAGCCCTCCTTCATCCAAGAGGTTGAGACCTTCTCTTTTTTATTAATCCTAAAATGAAATCGAATTGAAACTCTCTGTCTCTCTCTCTCTGTGTTCCAATCTTCTTCTCTGTTTGGTTTTTTGTTTCGTTTACCCGATTGGTGACCCTCTAGCTTCCATTATGACCAATTGGCCATGAATTTTTGAAGAAGCTCAGAGCACCATGATAGTTGGTGAGAGAGAGAGAGAGAATCAGGATCAGGTTTAGATTTTACAGCAAATCTTTTGTAGAAAGGAATGTATGTATTTCCATGTATCCATGGTTGGAACCAGGGTTTTATGATTTCTGAACTCAAGAAATGGAAATTAGGAGTTTTTGTTTGGATTCTGGCCTTTTCACTGAACTGAAAATGAATGAATCACCTGATCGTAGCCATTCTGAAAATTACCATTTACAGATTTTTCGAATGTCAAAAGAGGAAAGCATCTGAATATTGAGCAAATATCTGATAAATTCCTCATAAAAGGAAAGGATCGACTGTGATTACATCACCCACACTAAAATGAATAAACCTTTATTTTGCTTTCTTATTGGTCAAACCCATAAGATCATTTTTTTCTTTTGAACGCTAGGAGCTATAATGCTTTTTAGGCTTTAGCCTTTCGAAGAGAGTGGGCTAAGATATGGATTTTATAATATTTTCTTTCTTGTTTTTTCCGTAAGATAGGAAGAAGGAGATTGGTTTTATTCAATAATGGGTTTGATAGATATATAAAAAAATGGATTGAGTTTTCCTCAAGCCCGGGTGAAGAAGGGATTTCTTTCTCGATCATTATTACCATAGCGAGGAGCATTAGGAACTTTATAAGGGGAGTAATAATGACCTTAGATCTAGGATTGTTTTCTTTACAATGGGTGAAAATTTTTTTTAGTGCATGGACTAGCCCTTGGTGCGATTAGGTATGATAATTGTCCACTCGTCTTTTGTAGGTTCATCTACAACATCTGGTAGAGTTCTCACAGGTGCTTTCTTCTCTATAACGATCTAGTCTAGTTGAAGTTTTCACCAAGTTGGTCGTTTGAGTTTGTAGGTTCTCTTTCTTATCCGCTTCTAAGTTCCCTTACAGTCAATATCATTTATTAAAAAAAAAAGGAATAAACCAGGGAGAATTTACTTGCTTCGGACATCTCAGTAGCGCTCTTTGACTGGTGCAAATTGTATGTGCCTGTTGATAGCTTTTAAAACTGACTTACAACAAACATTTGGATAAAATAACTCTCAATGAAACAGTCTACTTTGGTTGATCTTTTACAAAAAGGATTGCCACTCTCTTCATATGTCTTGTTGATTTCATCTAAGCAGCTTCGGGCTCTGCTATCTCTGGGTGAAGTAGGCTAATGAACAAGCCCCTCTATTGTCGCAATGATGTGGGCGCCAAAGGTTGTTGTCCTATGGCCAACTCAAACGAACTGCAGTTTGACATAGAGCTTTTCAGTTGTAAAGTAATTTTTAGTTCATATATATCGACTTTTAAATTCATAATAGCTTACATAGTTATGATCAATTTCGGATTTTAGATTAATGTCCTATTTTTTGGAGCTAATTGGAATAATTAAGAAGTGGGAAGACTTCGGCGATTCATAAATAGTTATCTATGGTATCTACGTTCCAAGACAATAAATATAAAAGCATAATGTTCTTTGCTCGGCAGCGTTGCCTATGCTAGTACTCTCCTGTGTCAATCTCTCTCCTCACCTCTCCTCCCCTCATTTGATGTTTCTACCCCTTAGAATGATTCCTCTCTGGGGCACTAATTGTGTTTTTTGTCAATATAGATTTTGCTCTAGACGATAAACATTCTAATATGAATAGTGAAAGATGACGACAAGTACAGGTTATAGCCAAAGAGTTTTCTTACTTGACTATTTATCTTTATAATGAGAAAATATTTCACTTAGATTTATAAATAACACTACTTATCAAAAAAAAAAAAAATTGCTGAAAAATGAAGCATAAGGCTGCAGTTTCTTGAAAAACTTTGTCAAATATGAAACGTCTTACTATGATATAACTCTATTGCTGAATTTTACCAAAAATAAAAAAATAAAACTTTATTGTTGAGTTTCTATAATTCAAAATATGAAACCGACTATTATTGTTGAATCTATACTAGGGATGTCCAACTTGGCTTGGCCAACCCAAGCCCGCCCTAAGCTCGGACAATGCTTGGGCTAAGCTTTTCAGTCCACAAGAGGGCTTAAGGCTGGGATTTTCAGGCCCAAGGTTCAGCCAGGTGAAGCCCAGCCCAGCCCAATCTTTACTAACTTCTCCTCACAATGTGTGTTTTTCAATCATCGATCGACATAAATCACCCATTTATTATTTTTGTTATTTATTATTATTATTTTTTTCAGTTTAAAGGAATCAATGCTAACCTAAAACTAAACTTAATCCAGCTCGGCCCAGCCAGCCCAATCAGGGCTAAGTTGGGCTGGGCCTGAGCTATGTTAAGAGAGCTTAGGATTGGACTGAGGTTTTAAAAATTCTTGGTCCATTTATACAAAAAAAATTTCTAAATTTTATTTTTAATGTTATTTGTGTCTGTTGCACCATGACGAAACTAAACAGGCCAAATCCCCATCCTCTCTCAAGGCAAAACTACAAGTTCATGACTCATCAATCTCATCCTTGGATCTATTGAATCAATCAATTCATTTCTCCATTTTACATGAAGAGAGGAGGAACAAGAGAAAGAGTAGTACCTGTTCCTAGTAGGAAGGTAAGAAATTTACTTCAAATTGTCACTCAACAAGGTACTTCTATGATAGAAACTCTTCGTATCCTTTCTTCTAGTTCCGATTTTATGTAACCTATATGACTAATTGAACCATCTATCACATCAAAATGAATTGCAAATTTGATTCTCAATGATCCTAATTTTCCCTCCAACTTCTTGCTAACCAAATTCAACCTCCCTTTAATTAGATATTAGATACATGCACGTATGAACTGTATAAAAATAAAAAATAAAAAATAACGATGTGTTAATAAAAGTGGTGAATTTTCATGATGATGCATGAGGATTGAAGAGTAAGGATTGTTCATCACTGATTCCTTGGCGGGAAAGAACCTAACCTTATTTTTGTTGAGGGATTAAGCAACGTAGATGCTGTTGCGTACTTCGACTCTGAGCTTGAGATAGAGTCCCAGATGCAGATCAGAACCAGCAAGCACCACGAAAACAACAAAGTGGACAGAGCTGCATCTCTCTTGAAAGCCTATATCTCCCTTCCACAGCTTAAACAGATCCATGCCTATATCTTCCGATCCAATCTCCACCAGAACAACTCTCTCGCTTCCACCCTCGTCTCTCTCTATGCTTTCTTCTCCTTTCCCCGTTACACCCACCTCGTTTTCTCCTCTGTTTCGCAACCAACCCTCTCCCTCTTCAACCACAGCATCAGGGCTTTCTCCAAGATCCCATCACTCTGTATTCATTCCATTCCTTTGTACCTCCAAATGATCCGTAATGGAATCAGACCAGACAACTTCACCTACCCTTTCCTCCTCAACTCGTGTGCTTCGCTATTCGCTCTCCATCACGGAACCGAGATCCATGGACGCGTTACCAGAACTGGATTTGGGTCGTACTTGCCAGTATGTAATGCCTTGATTGACATGTATGGTAAATGCAATGCCTTGGATCGATCATACGCCGCGTTCGATGAAATGCCCGAGAAAGATGTCGTTTCCTATAACGCTCTTTTAGGAGCGCATGCAAAGCTCGGAGAAGATATGTCTCGTGCACAGAGCTTGTTTGATCATATGCCGGTGAGTAATGTGATATCTTGGAATGCAATGATTGTTGGCTATGTAAACAGTAGCGATCTAGATTCAGCTAGAGCCATTTTTGACAGGATGCCTGAAAGGAATGTTGTTTCTTGGACGACGATGCTAGTGGGATACACCAAACATGGGCTTGTTGGGTCAGCCAGAACTCTGTTCGATGCAATGCCGCAGCGAAATTTGATTTCTTGGACGGCGATGATCACTGGCTACGCTCAGAATGGACAGCCTGGTGAGGCTTTAGAATTATTTCACAGAATGGAGGAAGCGAGGGTCAAACCTGATGCTGCCACAATGACTGGTGTGATCTCTGCATGTGCACAGTTGGGAGACACGGAGCTAGTTCGCTGGGCTGCTTCTTATGTGGATAGACAAGGTATCGAAAGGAACGAACGAGTTCTCACTGCGTTGTTGGATATGCACGCAAAGTGTGGAAACATGGAGGAAGCATGTCGCCTGTTTGAGGAAATTCCTCAACCAGATGTTTTCTCCTACAGTGCTCTGATCACGGGACTTGCTTCTCACGGACATGGACTCAAAGCTCTTGAAATTTTTCGTAGAATGCAAGCTGCAGATATCGAACCAGATGATATCACATTCGTTGGGGTGTTAACTGCTTGTAGCCACACAGGGCTTGTTGAAGATGGGTTGAGATTCTGGGAAAGCATGGAGAAAGATTACCAGATTGAACGTGGTGCAGATCACTATGCTTGCGTTGTTGATATGCTTGGACGTGCTGGGCAACTAGAAGAAGCCCACCGACTGGTGAAGAGCATGCCCATGGGGCCGCACGCTGGAGCTCTGGGTGCTCTACTTGCTGCGTGTAGGACGTACGGCAATGTGCATATCGCAGAAAGTATTGCTAAGCAGCTGTTCGAGTTGGAGCCTGAGAACACTGGGAATTATGTGCTTCTTTCTAGCATCTATGCTTCAAAGGAGCAATGGAACGAAGCCTCAAGGGTTCGGCTTGCCATGAGGGAAAGATGTGTGAATAAGCTTCCTGGATGTAGTTGGATTTGAATTCAATCACTAGTACTTTAGTGGCACAGAGGTTATGGTTTCAACTTCCAATTTAAGGGAATAATTGATGATAAAGATCTCACCTGTAAAAAACTTGCCTCCTACATTCACTCTTTACCAATGTAAAGCAGTATTTAATGAGTGGTTATTCATGTCCACACAGAATTACCGAGTATATTTGGACTCAGTTCCACACGAAGCAAAGGCATTAGCTGAATAGAGCAATGAGAGTCGCTTCCCACTTTCATTTCAAGTCCCATCTCTTACAATCGCTGGTTCTGTTTCCCTTATGCCTTGACCCATTACCACGGTAGCTGATTTTTTTTTTTT
>NC_056563.1:34743909-34768752 GCF_013358625.1 Macadamia integrifolia | reverse complement strand
TTGATATCAACGACGACTGATACTATGACCATAACTTCTTGGGAGGCAAAGGAGTTACGGAACATTGTGCTGTCAAAGAACAAGCTGACTGGGAGCATACCAGAGAAGGTAATGAGACTACAAGTTTAGGGTTTTTGATGTGTCGGAAAACCAGCTAAGGGGCCCGATACAGCCTCACAAGGCCAGTATTGACTCAAGGAAACCAGGACCTGTGCGGAGCTTCACATTGCTCCTACTTCCAACCCTCCAGCAAAACAAGACGAAGTAGACTGTTCAATTCCAATGTATCATTTTTCGTAATTTTATCCAGTACCCTTTTTAACTTGTGGTCTTAAAAATTAACTCTTGCCTTACACTATATTTTGCTTCTCCAAGGATTCAATTTCCATTTTCCTGAACAGAAATTTTTTAACAGTTCTAAATAACATTAAATCACAAGTTTAAATCCAAATGGAGTCAGATAATCACTCCAAATGCTAAAAGAACTAGTGAAGAGATCATTACAGGAATCACGTTTGCCATTCAAAATGGTTCCATTTCAGTTAAAACTCATGAACAGATTTCCTCCAAAACCCAATTTCTACTTTTTCACCTGATTTTCAAACACTGCCTAAACAAACTTTAAGGCTTAATGCAGACAAGGACATGAAAAAAAAGTTGCAATTAATTATGTGCCCATAAAGAAAAACCAACAGAAGCTTTCTTTTTGTTATTTAAGCTTCCGTCACCTCTATACATGGTAAAGGAAGCCAAATGATAAATACAAGATATCCTATGCTGTAAACACAAACCATAAATTCCAGAGGATACTCTTGCTCCTCTCTCTCTCTCTCTTCCCATTTTTCTTGCTTCTACAGTCTATCTTATTTTACAGCCCTTCAGGAGATGGGAGACTAGATATGGATATACTTCTATACCTTTTTAACAACTTAAACAGGCCAACTAATGAAAGAATTGCACTCAATATTACAGAAAAATGGCAAGCAGTTGAATGGCATGTCCCCTGAAAGAAAATCAGAAAGGTTTAGAAACTTTAACCAGCAATGTTTGGGAAATCATTAGACTTTCAGAATTGATAGAAGAGTGGACTACCTTTACTTGGGACATATTTTGAATTGTTATGAAGTGAAGGCGATGATCCTATCATCTATCTTTGTGCGACAAATGGGGCACTCAATGCAAGCGAGGGAACAAGGCTTGCATACTGTCACAGCAGAAAAATATTGTTTAATATTCTTAAATGTAAGCCAAATGTAAGATGAAAGCACAAACGATAGGAAAAGTCAAGATAACATACAGCAAAAGTGCCGGCAGGGAAGAAGTATTGCTGCAGTTGGTGCTTCAAAGCATACTTTACACACATGAGAGTTTGCATCCCCATTCCCCAAGGTCTCTAGCTCCTTTTCCTTCATCTCTTGCATCCGGGCCTGAGGACATTGAGATACAAAACAAGAATTCTAGTTATCCAGCTTCAAACCCATGAGGTAGCGAAGTTTAGGAGCACATTCTTTTACTTTAATGATCTGTTATTCTTTAAAAATGTCAATTTATCATTCATTCTTTGCAATGAACATTGATTCACCAAATCTATCAGAAATGTGTAATGCAAAGAATGTTTGATTGCACTCACAATTGGGTTTTAGGAAAATTCCTTCAATGTTTTCTCAAAATTTTCATCTTTCTTAACTCATCCACAACTCCAACAGCTGCATTATACTAGTTGCATTTGGATCTTCATGAGCTAACTATGCATTAAAATGCATAAATGGAATCATGATTACCTATTTGTTAACAAACAAGTCACAATGCATCCTATTTTACTTCAACATGGATAGTTGTAATCCTATAAAGATGGTGCAGCATAAAATTGTTCTGGCATATGATGTGTAACTTTGGTAACAATAGAAATGAGTGGGGTGGTGAAAATATATGATAGGGAGTTACCACAATATGATAGCTTTAGATACCTAGGTCCAATCAATGAGTAAAGGAGAGAGAGAGAGAGAGATGATGATGATGATATTATACAGAGAATTAGAATAGGGTGGATGAAATGGAGGAGTGCATCCAAAGTGTCGTGTGATTAGCGCATCAAAAGGAAATTTTATATAACAGTCATACGACCAGCAATGATGTATGGAGCTGAGAATCTAGAATCTTGTATGGCTTTGCATAGAGCTGATTGAAGAAAAAGGATTCATGTAGCCAACCCCATCAAGCTGGGATAAGGCTGAGTTGAGAATACAAGTGTAGACAGCCCAAATTTTGGCTGCATGCCAAAAATGTGCAAAATGGCAGGCCAAAGTGGACACACCCAATATATCAAAGAAATTCAGAGTGACATCATTAAAACCCCAACAATGTAACAACCCCTACTGTATAGTTGGGATTGATTATGACTCTCACGTTGCATTATTCTAGTCAAACGTGATCTTGAGTAAGAGATCATTCATGAGGAAAGCACTCCTTTAATGACAAAACCAAGTAGTGTAAATGTAACATCAAGCTAAACAATATTATTTTTTACCTTAAGGCGAACAACCAGAGGCTCTAGCTCAGGACCATCGTGAACAGTTTTTAGATCATCTGAAAGTTGGGTATCTTTTGGGGTGATATCTTGGTTCTCATTTCCATTTATTTTTGGATCACTTGCAATATCGGTCCCATCATCAGATCTCTCAAAAATATTATGATCTGTGACAGCCCCCCCATCTTTCTTTAACTTTGCAACAAGCACCCACATGCTTGCTAAATCATTTTCCAATGCAGCCTCCCTCTTCTTCGCCTCCTCAACCCTCTTCATATATTCTTCTTCTGCAAGTTCCTTTTCTGCTAAAGCAGCCTCAAGAGCAGCCTCTCTTTGTTTTCTTGCCAGTAGCTCCATTTTTATATCATCCGGATCAAGATTCCAAAACTCCACATCATCATGTACTATCCCAGAAGCTTCATTAGACCTCCTAGAGATATAACCCTTTCTCCCAAGCTTAGTGCCATCAGTCCTGCCATCAGAATACTTGCGGCTGGTACCATTACCATTTGGAACCACAGCACCTCTAGAATATGCCATTTCTTGAGCAGCCTGCAGCTCTTTTGCTTGTCTTGCATTTTGCAAGGAGAGCTTGGTGACTTCACCAGCCAAATTTTTCAGTTCAACAGCAGCAGCAGATGCCAATTCCTTCGCATAAGAAGCTTCCTCTGCCAGCTTTTGATTCTGTACATGCAATCCACTGTTCTCCCCCATAAGCTGAACATGTTCCAGCTTTAGTTCTTCGTTCTTAATCTCCTGTTTAGAATAATTAATAAAGCTAAATTAGTAGCAAAATTCAGTAACATCTCATTTATTCCTTTATATCTGGGGGGAGGGGGATAAGAATTATGCAGGATATAATAGAAACAAAGACTCAAGTAACAGGATCCAGGATGAGATCAGTCTTGCCCAATCCAATGAGGAAAATGTTTGATCCATCCATTAAAATTATATAAATTAAAATAAGCATATATCAAAAATATAATGATGAATTAATTTTTCCCCAATTTTTTTTTTAATGTATTTCTAATGATACAAATTCCCTTTTCGGCTAATGAAGAAGGCCAAATGAACATAACTTTGACTAAATATCCCAGGTGAGTATTTCTTTCTTAATATTTAAGATGCATCAGGCAATGAAGCAGATAAAGTGGACAGAGCATGAGAATGTCAATACGCTGAATAACTACTAATTTCATTTGGGTTGACAGAGAGAGTTAAAATAAAAAATGATTCCAGACACATTTATCAGTATTCCAACAACCCATACCCTATATATATAACTGATGCCAAAAGCCCCAAAGAGATAGTCCCATAAATGTAACATAGTCAAGGTAACACGAAAGTGATGAGCTTAGGAGTATATCACAAGACTGGGAATCATATCAACGTGTATTGATCAAACTGTAAGAGAACATGCTTCAACACCAACAAATGTAATTAGAGTTCTTACTACAGTAAATAGGGTGAAAAGTTCCAGGAACTTAATATATCTTTCCAGAAGTTCTAGAAGCAAAAAAAGGTGGGAAGAAGCATCTGGTGGCCTCCAAACAGATGTCTCTTTTTTGCCCTTCCCTTCCCCCAAACACTTTCCAATTAACGTTATGCACATATTGTACTGCATGATACAAAATAATCAATTGAATTTACAATGTAATGGCAGAAGCCTATCAAGAAGTTGACGATCACGTTTTAGCCTCACAAGTAAACCATCTAAGGAATAAATGAAATTACATTTATTATTGTGAATTAAAACATCAGATTACACACAAGCTGCCAAATTTCAGAAAGTCAGTAGATCCCAGTAATTACCTGAGACTGAATTTTCCTTTTCAATTCGTTAATGTACTCTTCGGAGATGCATTGTTCAGAGCATAGTGAAGATTTATCACCCATGACTGAGGCCAACTGCTGCTGCAGGAGTAGCACTTTCTCCTGCAATTCCTTGTTCTCTGAACACTACGAAAAAAAAAAAAATTCAATTTAATTCCATGACAGAAGACAAGAATTGGGGAGATGGCCTGAGCAATTCCACTCATACAGTATGGTTCAGATGTATCTTCTTAAGTTTTAAAAGGAAAAAAAGAAAAAAGACAAGTCACATCTATGTTTATGTATGTGTGCATATGTATTTATTACCTTATCCTGTAGCTGTTCCTGAAGGACACGGTTGTCTGCTGACTTTATCTGCATCCATTAGCATCCAACTTCAACTGAATTACTAATCTGAATAAATTACCGCTTGTGAAAGCTGCTCCCACTCACTGACATGAAAGGCTAAATACTCAAGACAGTTCTAGTAGCCCCCAACACCCCTCCCCTCAACCAGAAAGGTCAATAAGTATACCATATTGTCAACCCACCTCTAGCTCAAAGCTCTTCTCGTTCCACTGAGTCATCATTTTCATCACAGTCTGTTTCATGGTAGAAATCACAATTTAAATGCAAATAATGATGCAAGATAGTACATTTCAAGACAAGAAGAGACAAACGACAACAGAAGACGAGAGAAAGTACCTGCTGCATATCAACCAATGATGCATTAGATATTGAAGCCTCACCACTCTCGGTAATCCGCTGCTCTAAAACCCTCATTTGCATCCTTTTCTCTTGGATTTCACGTTCCAAGTTTTGAGTCTGCATTTTTTTTTTTTTTGAAGAATACACCAAGCAGTAAATCAGGACTAAAAAGGATCTTTACTAGTAGAGTGCAGATTGTGAATGCATGAGTCTTGAATCCATTCGAGTTGTCTGGTAGGAATGAATATAAATTCTACGAAAGAGGCAACTTTTCATGGGCGTAGAATCCTATTTAAAGTAATCCGTATAGCCTACCTACGATGTAAATTTGAGAGACACAAAGAACAGCCAAACTAATCAAAGCATTTAACAAGAAGACATACATGCTAATACACCACCCAACATAACAAGGGCACTTGATTTTTTTCTTTTTCAAAAAATTCAGAATCTAATACTTCTGCTTTCTATGCAAGTCTATACCATTTTTGTAGTACTAGCAGTATTGGAGAATCCATATCTGTGCCGTATATTGACACATGCGCAGCAGTGTAATTCTAAACCTAGGCTTACACAGCTGCAGCAAATTCATCAGACTGACATATGAAAGAGTTCACAAAGCATGGCTATCACTACAACTGCAGTTGAAAAATTATTTGGGATGATTTGAATGAGGGTCATGACAAGGAAATTTTTTGACAGTGGGCATCCCTCTTTTATGCACTTCTGTTCGGGACATAAAATAGTTTGGGAAGATATTTGAAAGAGGGTCACGCAAGCATTTTGAACATGGTAGTTTCTTAAAACAAAAGTAGACAGTTAATAGTTTACCATGTCATTGTGTTTATAAAATGACAAAGTACATCCTCTTATGAATTCATTCCATTATAAAAGCTTTTATTGATTTGCAGAGTTAGCAATCCAATGCAGACTCCATCTAAGACAGGACAAGCCACTCAACTTTTGTAAAGCTATCCAAGTTTAAATGATTCCAGATCCAGGTTTGCATAATTTTTTTTCTCACTTGAGTGGCTTGCCCAAGTCAAAACATGGCTTTCCAGCCATGGAATTCACACCACAGCATCCAGGACCACATTAAGAAATCTATACCTGAGTTTTTGCGGCATCAGGATCATTCGCAGACTGCTCCACTAAGCGCTTAAGGGTACTGGTGCTGAATGCAATTTCTCCGGTAAGCATCTTAACCTGTTCAACAAGGAGATCCATCTGATCCACCATCATCATCCCAGTCTGCATCCAATATGAGAATAGCAAGTTATAAAAAGTTAAACTTAAGAGTCCACTCAACAGAAGAAAGGAGGGGGGAGAAAAAGAGGAAAGTGAACTGCTGACAGCAACATATAATCTCCATCTTCCGGTTTTGGTTTATGAAAAACCAGCTGCATCAGATATGAAACGATAAATAGGATCCTGATGTAAATAGTAAACACACCAGAGCAGTCATATTTTCATAAGCAAACAAAAGACAGCCACAAAGCAAAATGCTCAACACCATATATAAAGTGATCACATCACCAATGATAAGAATCATTATCAAAAATCCCTATAATTTTTTTCATGAAATGCAGTGTCACCTCACAAGACACACCTATAATATATCAATACAAGAAGTAGAATAAATAGATTTAATGGGGGCAAAGGTGAAACTGAATGTGAACTGGCATTAGAACCACATGTAAGCTGGTTGTAAACCAGATAATGAAAACCGAATAGAAACCGGTAAAACCATACCAAATGCAAAAGGATTCTGATTTTGGACTTTTCTTATCCGGCATGGTTTTGATTTCACCATGTCAAAATGTAGACCGATTGACACCCTTAGATATGCCTCTGAATAAGGAAGGACTATGTTGGGAGGCAGCAAGAGAAGGCCCGCCATGTAGTGAAGCTGTGTCGGGGGATATGGGACTTAAACCAAACCAAATTGCTCAAGGGAATGATCGAACCGCAAGGACAGACGAGATCCCAAGCCAACTTGGAGCTGAAGAGACCAGAAGAAGAGGCAGGCCAAAAAAGAATATCACCACGAGCGGGGGCCTTCTGAGGATACCCAATAGATCTCTGTTATTCTTTTCTCTGATTTTAGAAACTAAACTGTCCTTGGGCCTATGAGTGGTGTGAGATCCAAAAGTTGGATATCCTACTGCATTATGGTAGCTTGGAGTGGTTGTTGGATGCCTTTCTGTTCCTTTCAAGAAAAGTTAATGGAGATCAATCAGAGGATCTGCCGTTGATGAGTTTTCTTTTAATATAAAAGGAAGAGACTACTAGCAATGGAGCCGCAAGGATAGGGAAGAAAGGGAATTCCAAGGAATGATGGGGAAGGTGCAGTCATGGGGGTGAATTACATATATAAAAACCTTCTAGGATTCCTAAATTAACTCATAAAAGGATTCCTAATCACTCTAGCACACTAAATTAAGTAAATAGCCTGAAAATTGAAATCTATCAAACTATTAGGTATATTAATCCAACCCAAATACTCCACTATAAAGGACTCTCTCTACATTAACTTAAGAGCACAAGGGACCCACACAATCTCTATCCATATGCTCAACCCAATGTACAGAATTAAAATCCCAAATATGGACTAATAAAAGAGGCTTATTAGATCAATAAACTAGAAAATAAGAAACTTAAGGTCCAACCCAACTATGGGCCAAAATAAAGTCTTTCAATGCCCGATTGGCCCGATTGGACACTATCAACCGCAACACATATACTCCAACAAATGGCGGCGGGTATTGGGGAATATTTTTCTTCCCTCCAATGTTTCACAGATCATCAAACCCCTCAGACCATTGACCTTTTTCATAGGACAGTCTGGCAATAAGTGTTAACTTCTAAACTGTCAATAAGTCAACAAAATGATGAAAAGTCAACAAATCATCCAGTTATGATGACTATCTATTAGACTTGTCAAACTGTATTTCATAACAAATTTTGGAACATAGCACATGTAAGTGGCAAGACTTGAACCCTTGACCTAAAGAAGATGCATTCAACAAAAAACACATTGTGCCAAAAATTCCTCTTTTGACACGATGCATCAAATATATTAATTATTATGGTTTTTTTTTTATAGTACGGGATTGCCAACCCGTAGCTGAGCTTCTCCAGACTTGTTGGGCTATGCCTCTTTCCTCTTACTCTAATCCTTCATCTTTTCATTTCTTCCTACCCCCAATTCTGTTTGGATCTTTTTTTTTTTTTGGGGGATCCATGTAGCCGACCCCATGTCGAGACAAGGCTGAGTTTGTTGTTGTTGTTGTTTTATTGGATTGCCGACCATTTTGCCTGAACAGTCAAGCACCTAGTCCATTAAAAAAAGCAACTATTCCCTTTCAGTCATTCTCTGATTTTTCATGCACCATAGGAGTGTGAAAAAGAAGTTTTATCACCCAATTCATTCCCATTGCTTGTAACAGGTCACCCAAACCCTCAATAAAGGCCATGAATCAGGTGTCAAACTCACTCCGCCACAATTAAACAGAACAAGCAAAGATTCTGATGTAAGATTACATCACAAAAGACCTAATCCCAGGCAGAATCTGAAAAATCTGGGCCGAATAGTGAGAAATATGTGATCTCAAAAATCGTAGCTCAAATGCGGCTGAAAGTTGGAATAGATGAAGGTCCTTGATGCGGATCCGAATCCCAAGGGCTGAAACCGGATCGCCTAGGGCCCACTTAAACACTCAATCAAACAAAGGCAACACCCAATAACAATTGTATTGAAATCAAGCTTCAACTAAATGGCAGAATTGTAATTAAGCTGAAGTTATAAAGGGGGTGGCAGAATTGTAAATAACCAGAATTAGTTAATGAGCTATTTGGGAGATATGACTTAAAGGGAATTAATGATTATTTGATGGGGTAAACTAGGAAGTGAAATAAGAATAGGGATATGAGATAATTAGAGACCAAAAGAAGGGCATAATGGTAAATCAGACTTAAAAGACAGAAAAGGGGCAACTCACGATTGTGTTATCTTCTACCTTAGATCAGAACAGGGGCGGAAGAGATGGGAGGATTCAGATCGATGGAGCTTCATCAAGAGAGCTCGGTTTGGGCTGAAATTTCAAAGAAGAAGTCGCAACTCACAGCCCTACTAAAACCATCAAAAGTCTCCTTAGCCAACAAGCAATGCAGGGGTTCCAGGCTACTGAAACTGAGCTCTACGGTGACGTCTTGTTGTCCAGACCTGCAAGTGAAACTCTACCCTGTGATGAGAGGGATTTCCGAAACCAGAGTTTCGGGGGTTTTGATCTCTTAGGGAAGAGCAATCTTCGCACAAAATTTCGGCTCCAATAGATCAAAGGTAAGAGAGATCGATCCCTTGTTTGGTGCTGAAACTGTCGCCCAGAAACAGGGGCTCGGCCAGCATTAGAGAGAATGAAAAGAAGAAGAACAAGAGCAGAGGGAAAGAAGAAGAGAAAAAAAAAAATTAAGAAAAGAGAGAGTCACGACAGCCAAAGCTTCAGCCAAGCAAACATCCAATTTCAAATCAAAATTTCAAATCTATCTCTTACTAGTGAATTACAAGGCTTATAAAAGAAAACTCAAAGAACCAAAATGGTAACTAATTTAAAATGGAACTAATATAAAATTAGAAGCTAACTAATACAAAAGAAATTGTTTCTAAATCCAAAGAGAATCAAATCAAAAGATTTTTTTTTTTCTAAGTCCATCGTGCAACTGCATCAGTCCTAGATGGGTCTCAAAAGACCAATTTTGAGACTTGGAATGTTGACACGAACTAGGAAACTTTTGACAACTTTCGATATCTTGAGATTTCAGCCTCCGATGAACCTCAAATTGGAGCAAAGGTCCCTCATGTGATGCCCAACTATCCTTCAAATGATGAGCCTCAACTGATGACTGGTTGGGGAGATATGCTTGAAGAATGAAAAATGAAACTTTATGGACATTTTGCAGTACAGCAGCTACAAGCCTTCAAAATGGTCTTTTGATGGAACTTCTGAACTTCAACAAGCTTCTAATGATCACTCAAACACTCTCTCACAGCAAACAAATAAAGAAGAAAAATAAAGAGAATCGATGGAGGGGTTAAGAAGGGTGGAAGAAGAATTAGGGAATGGGCATCTCACCCCTCAGGTTTTGGGTATCTCAAC
Source organism: Macadamia integrifolia (assembly GCF_013358625.1). Classification (NCBI taxonomy): domain Eukaryota; kingdom Viridiplantae; phylum Streptophyta; class Magnoliopsida; order Proteales; family Proteaceae; genus Macadamia; species Macadamia integrifolia. The sequence goes on along the minus strand of NC_056563.1, from coordinate 34,758,552 downwards.
CATGATTAAACACTCAATTTCATAAACTTTAACATTTTCTCCCATTATGATCAATGGCTTTAAATAGCATTAACAGAAAAAAAAAATAATAATAATAATGGACAAAAACAAGACTTTCTAATTTGTGTCTAACTTGCTAACCAAAGCTTAACCAAAGTAGAAACTAACAACTTAACTCAAAAAGGAAACTAGCCTAAGTCATGAAAATAGAAACCACTTGACTAACAATAAAGGAATCAAATATGAAATTAAATCTCCTAACAAAACCTAACAAAAGGGAACTAAAATAGGAGATATGGACCAAAATTACTGTTCACATGAATAGTAACTTGTGTTACTTTTCACGTGAACAGTGTTTCTGGCTCTTACCTTTTTTCCTATTCTTCAAGCTTTGATATGCATCAGATTCAGCAGGCAGTACCCATAGGAAGTGAGATGATCTATAGTAAGAATATCGTCCTTAGGGGCAGTCCAGATGAAGAATTGAATTTCCAGCTGTGTTAGAAATTGCACATGTTAAAGTTCAGTTGATTTTTCAGTTACTGGTTGGTCCAAAGAACAGGAATCCGCTTCCTTAAGGAAGCACTTCAGAAACTCAATGGTGTAGAGTGGTCGACTGTTAAGGGTGTGCATAGCTACATTTTTTTATCCAAATTACTGTTTCTAATATTTAGGAGTACTTCTGTACCAAAAAATGTTGTATGGTAAAACTGAAAAAAAAAGAAGTTTATTTCTGCCATTACAGAAGAACATAAACACATATGGAATGCATATTAACAGAAGTATTTCTTCTGGTGGAGGTGGTGGCAGTGGTGGTGGTGATGGTGGTGGTCTTGGAGCTGGCTGTGGAAGGTGGTGTGATGGCAGTAGTGGTAGTGGTGGTGGTGGTGGTAAGAGTGTCAAAGGCTTGAGAGTCAAGTGTTGGGAGATTAGTGAAAATTTACCCTTTCATGTGCGTTTTTCTCCCAACATCGTGTTTTTGTTTTCTTGGAGCTTCTAGTTGTGATGCAGATTAATCACTAATGGTGAAATAAGTCCTGAGGTCTTTGATTATATTTTTAAGGAGTTGACGCAGCTGAGTCAAGGAATTGAGTGAATGCATGAAAGATTAGCTACAGTGGAACGACGTGCTGGTGTCCCAGAATCATTAATAGCACCTATAACCCCTCCAAGGGAAGTGAAGATACCTCTATTTAAACCAAAAAAACTTGAAGTGAATGTTCACATTGAAGAGATAGTTCTTGAAGCTTTAAAGACAAAAGGTCAAGGGATAAAAGATTCCACTAAAGAATTCTACCTTGAAGAGAGCATAGTCGATAAGATTAAGGCCGTGGAAGATGAGGTAATGGGTGAAAGCACTCCACAACAAGTCTTTGAGATTCATGATGAAAAGGAAGAGCTAGTTCCTTCAATCCTTAATGAGAAGGATACCATCGTTGATGACTCTATGCATATGACATTCACAGTTCGTATCGATTCAGAGGTTGAACATACAGAGTTCGTTATGCCATCATGGTTCTTTGAAGAGAAAGCTCCACGCCTTGAAGACTACCTTCCAAAAGACTACAAGCAACCTGAATTCTGTTTGGGAACGGTTATGGCTGCTATTCACATGTTGTTCCCACCTCATCACTGCAAAATTCGAGGACGAATTTTTTCAAGATGGGAAGAGTTGATGCAAATTAATAACCAAAATAGGCTTATTTTATTAGGAATAAGCCTAGGGTTGGGTTGTATATGTGTTGGGCCACTTTTATGGGTCTAAAAGAGAGGCTCTAAAATTGAGTACGGGATTACTAGTTAGTTTCCATTTTTCATTAGTTTTCTTTTTAGTTGGGTTGATTTGAGTTATATTTGTTTTCTTAGGAATCAAGTTATTAATTGAGTCAAATCATTAGTAGTTAGTTTCCTTTTTCAACTAGTTTCTAATTTCAGTTAGCTTCTAATTTTAATTTTTAGCAACTATTGTATTAGAAGAATATTTGGTTTCCCTTTTGAGAAACCTTCTATTTTGTAATTCCCTCCCCCATCAACATTATAAATAAAGAGGAGGCTCCTAAAAAAAAGATGATTTTGATAAACAGATTAATGGTTGTTGCTATTGTCTTCTCCATGAAGAATTGTCTTGTGTTTGATCAAGGCTGGTGGAATTGGTGTTTGATCCAATTGACTCTTTGCCATGTGAAGCCCAAGAGGTTCCTCTTCAAGTTCTTCTACTTCATTCAAGGTTATTTACAAATCTCCCATACTGTTCTATAGACCATACTGTTCTACAGACCATACTGTTCTACAGACCAGGTATTTAAAAAATTCAACTTCTGCCCAGAATTTCTTCAAGTTTTCACAATCGGTCCTCTGTGACCTGAAGCAATTCCAGCCCTTGGTTTGGGCTATAACTTTGATCGAACCTCCTTCCCTACCCTAGGGAGACTCAATTTAAGTCTGGGCTGAATCTGGTCATTCGATTTGAAGATATGAGAAATCTCTTGAATTTTGTCTTTTAGTGCACTGAAGTGTCCAGAATCGAGTTCTGATTTGGTTTATCTATTCCTGTGATGTTTTGATTCTGATTGTACCTTATTCCATACTCCATTTCTGTTGCTGGATATTCTATTTGTCGGTGCAAGCTCTGCTTTCTGAAATTCCAGATTCTGGATCTGATAATTCTGGTTTTTTAAGGACTGTTGACTAATTAGTATTGGACTGTTGTTGCTGTCTACTATTGGGTGGTTATTGGTTGTTCTTTGGTTTAACTTTCCTGCAGTTTTGGGTCTAGTTTGGCTTGTCAAATCTAGTCCTACATTAAGTTGTTTCTCAAAATTGTTCCAACTGTGTCTTTATTTCTCTTGTTCATTCCTAAAGCACACAAAAACAGACCAAACATCGTATACATGTTCTGTTCCAAATGCGTTCCAAAAAACTAACAAAACACCAAAAACTTTTTTTCTGAATGTTGCCTTACAAACCCTAACTAACTCGCCATAGGTTTAAATCCCACTAGGCGAGAATTTCTAGTTATCACTAATCTGAACAAGCAACCCTTGTACTCCTTCACTCCTAAACTAGCAGAATCGTGGGACAGCAAAAGTAGGAAATATCTTCTTGTATTTCCAAAACTTTACTCTCATATAGGTGAACTTGGTTCTTTCAATTCTTATGGAGCAAACAAAACCCCTAACCAGCTAAGAAAGGCAGCGAAGCCAGCAAAGAAAGTCAGAGAGGGCTAGCATGCTCCTACATTAGGTGCATAATCACCACTTATAGTGACAACCTCTTTCTCCAACACAATCTTGATGGGTATAATCCTATATCTGAATTTTTAACAACCACCACATCATTCTTTAAATCTTTATCCACTATTGTGCTCATCATTCCAATAAAGAGCAACCCAGTGCACGAGGCTCCCGCTACTGGTCTGGGGTGGTGGGGGGGCAATGTAAACAGCCTTACCCCTGCTTCGCAGGAGAGGCCTGATTACTTTTGAGTACTAGAACTAGTAAGTAGTAATATACATGTACAGAGGACAGAAAATGCATACCGATTGCAGTCTTGAACTGCTGGCCGTCCCACTGATAAGTTCACCTGCCTGAGTTGATTCTGTGATAGAACTGTTAATTGGTGACAATTCTTCGTTCCATTTGCTTGATGATCTTTTGTGTCTAAGTTCATTGGATATGTCTGATGGAACTGAAATAATGGAAGATGGGGAATCTCTCTGATTTTCGCCTTCAACAAGCAATGGAGAACCCTCACGCACAAGGTCAAATTTCTGGCATTAAATGAAACAACTGATCAGCATTCCAAAAAAAAATATATATATATATATATATATATGTTTTCTGGATTGAGACATATCTATATAAAGTGAATAATAAGTCAACAGTCTCAGTATCCAACATTGCAAATAAAAAGGGTGCCAAAGTAACCAGATTTATTCTCACAAAACGGATTTCAACTAATCCAAACCATGATATATGATAGGGGATCAAATGATAATAAAGAACCAAAGTGATGACGGGTAGCCATAGTGGCAATTAGATGATAACAATAATAAAAAGAACAAAAGTGGCTACAACAACAGCATAGATCTTTTAAACAAAAGAAAGAGACATTGAACAGTTCAGGTCACACAAACCTAGGCTGCCAGAATGCATGCGTGCTCACACACACGCAAACTACATTGATATTTCCTTACATAATTCCTTTTCCAAGTAATGATTTTAAAAAGAGATAAAAATAAATATAAAAAAATAACAACCTAGTGCATGAGGCTCCCACTACTGCAGGGTCTGGGAGGGTCACACTATAAATATAATTTCTTGTAAGTAAACTTGATATTTCAAAAATTCTTTTATAGGATACGTCGCCACACTATCCAAAGAAAAACACTGAACACCAAACAAATCCATCATCCTAGAAATATAACTGCAGTGAGGACTCCATCTTCCTCTTTGGAGTGAAGAAGGATGTATAGACTTTAAGGGGGAGCTTTTTTGTCTTCAGCAGCTAAATAATTAACCAAGCTTTCTTGCGCTACTAGGAAGGGAAAAAAAAAACTCAGGGAGTAACCTGAAAGTTTGTGAGGCAAAGTAGAGATTTTGACCTTATTATCCCCTTACCCATAGCATCATATCATGAAAGTCAATTTGATCCAGTACACGGGAGGGAATCAATAAAAAGATGGTAGCTTACATCATCTTCAACAGAATGGTGACGTTGATGACTAGGTACATCACCCAAATATCCAGGAATTGTGTTCTTTGTAGAAACAAGGATTAGCTTGGTTAGTCTCTGGATTCTACTCATTAATGCTGCCTTTGCTTCCTCTTCTTCCTCTAATCTCGACTGCATTTTCACTTGGCCCTGTTCCAACTGTTGAAAGAACAAAGAGACAAGAAAATAACAAGATCAGAAAAGCTAAAACTATCAAAAGTGATTTTGATTTCAAAAAGTAAAAGAATAACACATTTTTCGCCTGTAGCCACCTACTATGTACAAGTATAACCATCAATTCTAAACATATTAATATGAAAAGAAACCTGTTGCCTCAAGCTCATTATCTCCTCATGACTAATGCCAATGAGCATCCCCTTCCTTAGCTGATCAAGTTCTTGTTTGAGGCTCGAAATTTCTCTTTGGTACTTCTTAATCAGTGACTTCTCATCAATGATCTAGAACAAAAAAAAATTCAATTAGTGTGGTTGTAAGTTTTCCTCTCACTCTATTGGAGACATACACTATGGCACAAAATAATTAGTTGTCTACCCTGTTGCGTGAAGCATAGATTTCCACTCTCTTTGCCCTGCTTGCAAACTTCAATGTATTGTGAGTCTCCTCCATACTGCTTGATGCAGGAGTAATTGTGCATATGAGCTGCAGAAGATGCATTAGCTAATTAAACACATGATGATTCAGGGTAACGATAAATAACATGTGCTGAGCTTAATTAAGTCATTGTTCCAAGGACCAGGTGAGGTGAGGTGAGGTGAGAGAGAGAGAGAGAGATGACAAACTCCATGCATGAAAGAACTGTAATTAAAACAACTGTACAAAAACCAAGATGCAGCATCAAACAATTGTTCAATAAACAGAAGATTGTTTTCAATGCATAATACTCACCGAAACATGCCCATGCCCACTCAATGAGGATTGCAGAAGGCGCGTAAGCTTAGAATCACGATATGGGACATGAGACGCTTTTCCCTCGCTCAATTTTCCAATTACCTTAAAATTTCGATGCAATCAGTGACCACAATTTACAAATAAATCAATGGCCATATAATTATTGAGAACCAAGGCCATAAGGAAAAGTGAAACATATTAAATCTTTACAAAACACAATACCATATGAATTAAAGAAGGTAAGTGAAATAACATCTACATGCTATCTAAACACAACTTACTTTCTCTTTGCCACAAATGCCAGGGGGAAAAAACAAAGAAAGAAATCTAAAAAAATCCCCAATGGAGCATAAAACAATTTTAATAGCAAATGGATGAATTGCCCCACATCACATCTTAAACCATAGATGAGTCCTACGGTTTTTTTTTTTGGGGGGGGGGGTCTCATCTTTTCTTTAATATGTAATTAAGCATTAGCACCTACAGTTCCAAGAGTAAGAAGGCTTTTGTTTATGTAAGATCCTTCCTTTCTCCTTAGGCCAGTTGTTTCAGTCTTCGAGCTCTCAGATCCAGCTAAATCAATCAAATTCTACATAGGAACAACACAAAGTAAGATGACCATCAATGAAGAGGAACCACCATAGACTCAACAGTAAATGATTATTAGCATACTAGTTGCGAGAATATCACTCCATCATATTCGTCACCATGAGCACTACTTTCAATCATCTGCAAGAAATTTTAAAATAAATAAATAAATGTGACTATAACGTGGAACAGGTGACAGAAAGTGCTAGGCAAGATGACTAATACAAAAAAAAAACGTAAGTATGAGGAAGTAAATAGCAGAGTAAAAACAAAAAAAAACAAAAGCAAAAAACAAAACCAAACAAAAAATGCAGATGAAATATCATCATACATGCATAAGGATTGTGTAGTACAGTGAAATCAACTAGAAAATCTATCTCTGCACTGCCAATAGCATATGCCTTCTCTACCATTTCTTTATGGTTGCAAACCTTAAAAGTCACTTCTTGCTGCAGAAGCTTATGCTAATGGCACTATAAAGAGAGCAAGCTCCACTTTCATTCTGATCCTAACCATGGTTCAAGATTTTGGTCGAAACGGCTAAAATCTGGCAAATTATTTCAGTTTCAATTCAAGTCAAAATGAAACGCAAAGCTCATCACTAGGTATGCAGAGTTCCAATTGAAATTTCAGAATTTTGGCCTACATTTCAGTTGAGCTTCGGTTACGGTATCATATTGGTCAAGACAATACAAAACATTGAGCATTCTTTCGGTTGAAATGGGTCAGAATTTCAACCAATTTTGCACGTTTCAAGAGTTTTCAATAGAAAAGGGGGGAAAGTCAAAAAAAAAAAAAAAAAAAAAAAAAAACCCCAGATTTGATGGTAATTGGCCAAAACACCTACATTTCTTGGTCGAACAAGGTGTTGGGGACTACTTCAACATATCTAGATCGACACTTTGTCAGATTTGAGCAATATTTGTGCAAAATTCTAATTTGGATGTATACTCTATTTCTTAGAAATTAATTTTTGCAAAAAATAGGGTAAACAATAGTAGTTGACTACTAGTATCTGCACTATTAAATGGTTTTCCTCCATTCCTAATGCATATTTTAGTTGTTCTAATCCTAGTTGTCACAGAGTCAAGGTGGCCTAAGGCGTTGGAAGGGGTCTAGAATGTAGACGCAAGGGGACACCAACAAGGCGACCGGGGCACCTGGACATCTAGGCGATGCCTAGGCAACTATGGTTTGAATTGATTTTTCTATGTTGAAGTACTAAATTATGTGCAGAATAGACTATATTAGAGAAATTATATTCCAGAATATGGCGTACAGTAACAACCTAGGGTCCAAAACCATGATACCATTTTGGTTGTGTTTCTTCTACAATATAAAGATTCCAATATGTCTAAAGATGCTTAATTAAGGTTTTCCTGAAATTTTTGGGCAAAAATATGGCCATTTGACCACTGAAATGGTCAAACAAATTGTGCAGCTGAAACGGTACAGATCTTGATTGAAATATGACCAGAACACGAAATATTTATATGGTCAAAACCAGATTAGTTGACTATGATCCTAACATTTAAGTCTTTTCACCTTTTCAGACCCCTGCCTACAAGCTCACACCATTGACAATGGGAAAACAAATTGTAGAGGATTTTCACTACACTGTGTGTGAGATTCATGGTTGTTATGTGGAAGTGGACCAATGGAAAGTGCATCTACACTACAATCTTAAACTTGGAAAACTAGGAAACCACAGTGAGGACCAATAGTTCTAGGTGAAACCATGGTAGTACTATTTGTCTTCAGAAGGTGCCTTCACCTGTAATTGACCTCCATTTCCAATTCACCAGGTCAAGTACAAATGTACAATGACAGATTGATAAGGATAAAGAGAAAAAAAATCATCAAGGCAAGGCATTTAAAATCCCCTACAAACCCTCCCTGCCCTCTGCCCCCCAAAAAGAGGTAAGGAAAAGAATGTAATACAGTCAAAACAACCATCTGGGTTTTGTGGGGGGGGTGGGTTGACAGCATAAAGTGGAGTTGAGTAAAAGGGAAGGGAAAATTATTTAATTTAGCAATGATCAAGTTCAGTACTTAACAAAGCAAAAAAAATTAAATACCAGTGTAAATATGGTGTGACTTCGGCTACTGAACAAGTTGAAATTATTTGAACCAACATGACGATGCTCTGTCATTATAAATATCATCAGTTAGAAACCATGAGGGAAGGAAATTTCAAATGAAATAAAGTGACACCAGAAGAGGAAACTAGTACAGACAGATAACAGCATAACTCTCATTAAATACCTTCTCCAGAAGCAATAAAAGAAAGAGCATGCCCAGGGGATAAAACAACCTCCTCCTTTATACCCTCAACATAGGTTCCCTGTAGAAATTTTTTGTAGCATACTTAAATAACCCAGGTAAAAACAAATGTACACAAGGAACATTTCATCTAAAAGAAAGAGAAGGTCCATTTGTGCAAATACGAAATGCTCTTTTCACCAAATGATTTGTTCCCTCAATAAATTAATGGTTCCAGTCGCAAGAAAACCAGATGACAATCCCAGAAAGTTCTATATTGATAGTAAGAAATACGAAGCAAAAAAAATAAATAAAGGCTAGAAATCTTTAACACTAGCAAGAGAAGCAGTTTTAAGATTACAAATGTCAAGAAATTAACTTTTGAACCTGTGCATCTTCTCTGACACGCAAATTTTGTCCTGTTGGGTCAAGCAAGTCATTTATCACCTGGAATCATAAGAAATTACAAAAATCTCAATGGTGAAAGTGAATACTCAAATTCAAATAACATATGGAAAAATAAAATTAAGAATACTACAAATGTAATTTCACATCATTCTTTGAAACTAAAGATCAAATAAATTACTAGGTTGAAAATATGTAGATTAACTCTGATGTAACACCAAGTCAGCTAAAGGGAACCGAGTTAATCTTCAAGACATGACCCACAGTGACATTCCCAAACCATTGTCTTGATTTATGCAATGGACAGTACCACTCACCTCATTATAAATTTCAAGATATGACACACGAAGTAAGAACTCTCTTCCCGGAGTCTGCGAGGGAACCAAATACAATTATGCCATGTCCGGTCCGACAAGAATTAACAAATACATCAAGGTGTGGCAATAAAATAAAAAAATAAAAAATAAAAAAAATAAAAAAACAATTCAAATAATCAACAGAGTCATTGCACTTGATTGTGCAATCAGTGTATAACCTTCAAGGTAGCATCAAACAGACACCAAAAAGACAGTACTGGCAGAAATCATTTTTCATTTGTCATAATGATCCACTAGCTTTTTTTCAAATAAATTAAGAAGACAGGCTCAAGCTAAGCAACTGAATTGGGAACTTAAAAAGTTCTTACCATAAGCTCTAATGAAATTAAAACATCAAGATAACTTGTTAAAGAAAGAACAGGTCACAACAGCCAGTTTCTAACATCGGCATAATGCATTGTGTGAATACACTTACATCTTGGATTATGCTGAACACATCCTTGATGGCCAATGGAATAACACCTGGAGAAATCTGATCTCCCTGCAAGATTAATAATGGAAAAGAGTCACAAGATAAGGGTAAGAGGAAATAAAAATAGGAAAAAAAACTGTGTACAGGAGTGTCCAGCGTGGTCTACGCCAGCACTCCCATGTGTCTATCTCTCTTCTCTCCATGTGAAAAGACATCATTGCCCCTTATTTTGGGGTAGAGAGAGACAGACACAGTGAGTGCATAGGCAGCGCTCCCGGACAGAGAACCAGTTCCCATAAAAATAATAGCATCCACCTACACACACTGTTTCAGTTCATACTGAAAACTATTCTGAAATAACATTTGTACTTTAATGATCAACAAATGTCAATGGAATCAAAGGACAAGAAAGCTCAAGCAACACACACTGAAAAACAATATAAGAACCACTATACAATGAAAATAATCCTAAATCAATGGAACAGAAAATAGAAAATGCAGGAGAATCAAAACCATAAACACATGTGAAAGTACTAGTGCATGCACACAACTGAAGGCAGCAAACCCATCCGAGTCCTTCTCTGACCCCAAGCCTGGAATTACGTTTGACTACCTGTCGATTAACATACTTTCCCCAGTCCAAACAATAGAAAGGGACAACATTTATCATATGAGCCCTGGAGATAAGTCCAAATCCCTATGACACAATGCACTCAACAAAGTTCAACTACAATAAAACTGTAGAAATGGCCCCCGGGGGGGGGGGGGGGGGAGTTTAATCATGTACAACTAGGGACTTACATGCATAGTGTGCGTCTTTCCACTGCTGGTAACACCATATGCAAAAACAGTCCCTGCGATTTTAGCACGTATTGTTTAAGTAAAGGATCTTATCAATGAAATCTAGTCCGCTTAATTAATTGCAGCATTCCTCCCAGGTGGGGCATAAAGGCATTCAATTCCTTTTAAAAAGAGTTCCCTTTCCAGGGCAGCTAGCATCAATTCCAGCTTGGATAATAATAAATTCTTCGAATAAGATACACTACCATTGACACCTTCCATAGCAGCTTTCACTACTGGCCGAGCAGCTACCTCATAGACTTGCTGGGAAGTTGTGGAGGGCCCAAAAACTCTATCTGTAAAACCAGCAGAGCATATAATACACCATGCAGAAACAGCAAGTGTATCAAAGTGACATATTATGAAGATGAATAAACAAACAAAATTGCAATTCAGCGTTTCAACAATTTTAGTAAAGCAGAGAGCTGAAAAGGAGGGTATGGGAGCGAGACTAACGATGAAGCAATCAGAAATTTGCCATAATACCTCCAGTTCTATGAGCAAGAACCGGAGGTCCAATCTAATTGGACAATTCTGTCATAGCAAAAGTGGAATTACTGATTCATATTTGGTGTCCCTGTTAGATGCAGAAAAGTGATTTTCGAAGAAATGGCGGCCATTTACACAGCTATGCTCTTAATAAGAAAACGATATAATGGCCTCCAGAGAAAGCATTAAGTAAAACTTAGTAACAGGGTGGTGAATTTGCACCCATCAAATGTGAGGGTAAACAATTTCAATTTAATAGCAAAAGTGGAATTACTGATTCATATTTGGTGTCCCTGTTAGATGCAGAAAAGTGATTTTCGAAGAAATGGCGGCCATTTACTCAGCTATGTTCTCAATAAGAAAACGATATAATGGCCTCCAGAGAAAGCATTATGTAAAACATAGTAACAGGGTGGTGAATTTGCACCCATCAAATGGGAGGGTAAACAATTTCAATTTAATAGCAAAAGTGGAATTACTGATTCATATTTGGTGTCCCTGTTAGATGCAGAAAAGTGATTTTCGAAGAAATGGCGGTCATTTACACAGAAATGCTCTTGATAAGAAAACGATATAATGGCCTGCAGAGAAAGCATGTAAAACATAGTAACAGGGAGGTGAATTTGCACCCATCAAATGGGAGGGTAAACAATTTCAATTTAATATATAAATAAAAGAAAAAAGAATGAAATCGAAACTACATAGATTGAAGCTTAGCGCTGTTTCTGATCATTTCCATAGGAGCAGTTCAGTGTTCCAACTCAAAGTTGTAATTCAGGTAAACAGTACCAAATGCATATGCCGTAGCGGGATTGAACTCGCTGCGGACGATTTTATCTCCATCAGCATACCATGAGATCTCATCTCCGCGCTGAAACTCTCGTTCACTACAACCAGAAATCCCAAGTCAAAATCTAACAGCTTTATGGACTTACACACTGCAACCCTAAATTCCCAAAATGCAATTCCTCCAATGAAATAAGCGAACGGATCTACCACTATCGTTTCAGATCTAACCGCACCTCATCGGCCTAAATCGAACCGTAACTGAAATGCTATCTCCTGATCTCGACGAGTCAATTGGTTCTCCAATGACCTCGTCCACAGAAGCATAACCAACCGGAGTAACGCCGCCACATCCTCTGGAGCCATGGTACACTGAATCGCTACGGCTGCGACTGGGCGTCATAGATCGAGTGGTGAATCCACTGCCAGAACCACGAAATGAAGAAGTTGAAGGAGAACTAGAACGAGGTATGAATCTTCCGTTGAGAAGCGATGACGACGAGGACGATGAGGAATAAGAAGTCGAGGGCTTCCGATAACCGAAAGGTGAATTGCTCCTCCCCCTCGACGAAGAGGCAGCCATTCCTCGAAACACCACCGACGGATGGTGATGGATCCTCCTCTCCGAAGAGATTAAGAGAAGTGAATAATAACCAGAGCAAGTAGAAGAAGACGAAGAATGAGAATCTTAACTGTCAGTCCTCACATGCTCCCGAAGATAAAGTGAAGAACAAGAACCAACTTTTATTTTCTTTGGGTCCTCCAAAAATAGAAAAAAATAATAATAAAGGAATAAAGGAATAGCTCGCTAAGAAAGGAAACTAAACTTCATTGTGGAAGAATGGCTGTTGTGTTCTACAAGGAGAGTTGCAGAGTGAACTGAAAAGTCGATTCCCCAAAAAAAAAAGGACAGAGAGAGAGAGAGAGAAAACGAGAAGTTTAGAAATTAGAGTTGTTACTTGTGAAGATGTGTATAATGGCGACGTGGGAGTTAGGATGACGTGGACGAAGGTCGGTTCTGGTTCGAGTTTAAACTTTAAAGTTCAAACTTGGGTGTAAGGTGGAATACAGAAATTCCCCGCGCTCTACAAAGCAACCAAAGCTTTGAAAAATTACAACTAAAAGTAAACGAGCGGGAATAACCAGAACCACTGTGCTGTAAATAGACAAATAAAGTACTGTAGCGGGCTGGGGCAGAGAGACCGAGAGGCCAGAGAGCAGAGAGAGAGAGAGAAAGAGCGTCTGTGACGTCTCGTGGTTTGAGGAATCGGTCTTGGATCGGCCATGTAAGCAGTTTTGATTGGTATCGGCATAGGTTGATCATGTTACCTGATTGATCCCGTATCGGTGGAATGGTATCCATCAAGGGTAAAACTACAACGGCAAAACTGTCCGATTTAAGCTGATTCGTGTTGATCATATCCGGACATGCACATCCTTTTACACATTCCCCACACTCAATAGTTTGAAAAATCAAAAATAAGGATTCGAATATGTTTAAATTCATTGCGGTGAGGTGAGTGGTAGTGAAGATCTAACAATTAGGAGGGCCCCGACATGCACACTACTCAATGAATTCTCACCGTCGTTCACTAACTCATTGGAGAGGAATTTTTTAGAATAGTATTATATTGATAATTAGTCGAAATCAACCATATTCTATCTTAACCCTTAATCCATGCATGGAACTATTGTCTCTAATTAGCCGGAGTTTTTACCATCTCTTAAGTGACATACTCTCTCCTCTAAGAGCATGTGCATCCCTTAACATACAATATGCAACTAAACACTCGCACATGTTGATCCCATGGTTGAAAAAAATAAATCTTGGTATTGGGAGCTGGGACCGATCAGGTTTTTAGAAATGGGTATCAATCGATATTGATATCTCAGATCAGTGATATATTGATAAATAACAATTACCTAATGTAGTTGATGAAATTGTGATGTGTCAAATCCACACTCATTAGAAAGTCTATAATTCAAGTCTATTGACTGATACGCTGATACTGAACGGTATTAGTATCAATTTCAAAAATTCAATACAGATCAATAACGACTGGTATTAATATTGATTTCATAAGTGATCCATACCCGATCCAAGACTGTGCACTAAAGTCTATGGGACCGTGGGGCCAAGAGTACCATTTGTGGAAAGATTGCAGCGTGCGTCATGAAGCCTTGGCCCAATGCCTACAAAGTACAGTCTCTCTCGTCGGTGGCTTGCCGGTGGTCACCGGCTGTCCAATTATGACCGTTGAACATACTATTAATCCAAAAATTATCTTCGATGTAGAAGCCAGTAGTAGAATGGTAGTGACGTGGACAGAGCACATTACAGTGCTAGATATAAAATGAAAAAACGAGAGTAGGGTCTAATTTGTCATTTCATCGGTGATTCTACACATGCGAAGTCTTCGATCTTGGATGGTTCAGCTATCCAATACCTCATCGCGTCTCAGAATCTCGGGTCCCAACGCATAATTCCCATGTTCGCCGAACGGCTTGAAATTAAGGAATAATGAGCTGGACCCCCATATCTAAGGTCAGCTTTAATAATTGATCAATTTCCTACTCATTCAGTCATACTTTCTAAATGTATACAGGTAGTGAATTTTTTTGTTCAAGAGGGGTGTATCTCTCTACTCCCTCGAAAAATTGTAGAGATGTAGTTTCATAATGGAAGAGAGAGATAGACGCAAGAAAGCATTAATGTATACTATGCATCCGCTCGTATAACATTATCTCATATATCTTATAGAACTGTACTGAATTGAAATAAGATAAATAATGATAGATTTGCTTAACCCTTGCTGTCCCGTGCTAGATTGTTGTTGTTGTTTTTTTTTTTTTTTTTTTTTT
>NC_056563.1:34743249-34743889 GCF_013358625.1 Macadamia integrifolia | reverse complement strand
TTTAATAAAAGATATTGAATGATGATGATGACGACAATGATGAAGCTTTAATATTATCACAAGCAATCTTATATGCTCTCTTACGTAGTTCCCATCATGGTTAGAGAGAACAACTTCAACCAAAATTTAAATTTAAAAAAAAAAGAAACATTTATGTAAATGTTAGAAAAATCATGATTTTCGCATGGTAAATTTTTTTAATTTTCCATATATAAAACAAAACAAAGGGTGATTATTTTGATCATATAGTTGTTCATGTATTGACATGCACCCTCAGGTATATTACTTTAATCATATTTTTACAACATTTCATGGTCCAATATTATTTCTGCTTTCTTCATCACTTCACACAGATTGAGTTGAAAATTGATATGTGGGCACATAAAATTTTATCCAATGTTTCAGTTTACAGTATCAAAGTTGGTATCAACCATCTCTGAATCCAATATTAATACAGGTTGGTCGCATCGATCTATATCGAGAGATGACTTAAAAAAAAAAAATATATATATATATATATAATAAAAAAATGATAATTTGCAGTGCCACCCCCTGAAGAATGCCACAATTATAAAACCACCCATCTATTTCATCAAATTATACTCAGACCCCCTATCGTCAGGCACTGTTAAGGAATGTT
>NC_056563.1:34733412-34743229 GCF_013358625.1 Macadamia integrifolia | reverse complement strand
TTAACCTAAATCCATGGAAGTGGCAGTTGGCCATAGGCGGTATGCCAAAGTAAGATATTAATTCAAGAAAATGGCAATTTGTCAAGTGTTGATTAATATCAAAGTTTTCTACCTGTGAGGTTTTCAAGGTAGGCTGATCTTTAGATCAATAAAGGATCTATAAGGAGATGTATATTTTATGTGATCACAGGTATGATATCAACTCCTTATATTAATGTTTCCAGGCGATTTGAATTGATAATTTTCTATTGTCTGTAACATTAGATAGTTATATACCGTATATTGAGGTATATTTTCTACTATTGTTCAACAGTAGAGATTATTGATTGGATCAAAGTTTGTTTGAGTGGTGTTCATTCTTGGGATTATTTGGCCATAAGTCAATGGAAAGACATCAGTATCAGTGTAGCCCAAGTGGGAGATTGTTAGGATTTTATGTGGGCTTAACTGATACCGATTGATCCATTGGGCCCAAGCAATTATAGACCCACTCTGATTAGGAAACTCCTAGCTCTTTCCATTGTGAGAGTGGAATAGGGTTTTAGGGATTCTATTATAAATAGAATACTGACGGTCCCTGCAGCCATTACTTTTACTTAATGCCTTATTGGTTTTAGGAGCACGGCTTTCTCACAAGAGCAAGTGCATAGGAAAAAAGGAAACCCTAGAGTAAGAGGCTGCAGAAGATCTCAGTAGAAGGACTCCACTTGCGTAGTTCATTGTCATCTTCATGGGAGTAATGTTTAACCACATGGGACAGAGGTTCATGATCTATGTTCATGGGACACAGGTAATTCTTTATTCCCATTTATGGTTCATGTCATGGATGTCTCATTGATTATTATAGATATGGTAAATCTATATGGTTATGTATTTTAAGATGGGATACTTTATTGTTATTGGTTTAGGGACTACACCTATGATTAATCTTTTATGATTGGTTGATGATTCTTGTATTCTAAACACTATAGGGTTATTCATATGTTTAATATGGTAAAGAATCTCCAACAGAGATCTCTAGCGTTCCCAAAATTGCAGCTTGCTCTCGTCATTCCATGCTTGAGGATGTAATCATTGAAAGCATAGGAAGCCGTATTCTGGAGATTGTATGGATCGTAACACGGACCTCCTTGTTGTATGGGTCCACAATCGGCACCTCCCTGTCCACAAGTCCAATCCAGAGCCATCTACAAAGCTGAATCTTCGGCGTTGTTCTTAGCTACGCACCACATAAGTGTTTTGCGGTCGAGCTTCGATTTCAGATTCAGATTTCTGCTCGAATGTGAAGAAATATTAGCTTCGTGTTTATATGAAGATGCTAATGCATTGCAATGTATTGAAGTTGTGAATACAATGAATGACAGACAAAGGAAATAGGAAAGCAAACAAGACGATGGAAACCGAAATATAATAGAAAGGTAAATTGAGCAAATCTATCGATTTGGGTTAAAAACGATAGGAACTTATTATAAAGGTATTTTAGGTACTTCATATTTAATAAGAGTATTTTGCTATTTAAAAAAAAAAAAAAATTTATGGACATCAACATATGATGTATACTTCTTAACGGTGAATGACGATAAGGGATCTGAATATAATTTGATGAAAAAAATGGGGTGATCTTACAATTGTGATATTCTCCAAGGGGTGACGAGGTAAATTACCCTAAAAAAAATGAAAGATATCAACACCTAAATCCGTTGGCCTATCTACCAAATTAATGTGTCACATGATATATTTGTGGCTCAACTATAAAAGTTATATCATGTGGCTCAACTAGATAGGTTTATCTAGTTGACCAAACATACTTGGCCGGTTTGCCTAATTATATTTCAAGAGAAAAGATAATCAGACAGGTAGGCAGGCAGGCCGGCCGGCCGGCCGGCAAGAGAATAGAAGCGGTAGGCAGAAAGACACAAGGTAGCTGCCTGCCCCTTGTTTCTGGCATTGTGCGCTGCGAGTGGCACGCCGCACGCATTTGCCAAGCCAAGTGATTTGGTACTCTAGTAAGAGTCCATTCTTTGGATATCTCATTCTTATGTAGACCCTTCTATTTATTTATCGTCGTAGATATTTGTTCCACGATGTCTATTGGCTACCTAAAAGCTTATCTTATTTTGTATTATTTCGTATTATCTACGTTGCAAGGAGAGTAAGTTATTATCCACGTAAGATTTGATAGATTAATTATCATGTCGTTAATTGTGAAGCCTTGAAAAATGGAATTAAATTAAATATGTATTCAGGCTATTTGAAGTTGATATCAAGCCATACAACAGGTCAATCTGAACACAACCTGAAATTTTTTAATACCAGTGGGGTTCAATTCCAATTTCAACCGAACCCCATAGTCTCCAATTGAAAACTGAGGCTGCGTTTAATAGTTATATAGAAAAATGTTTATGATATTATGCGTTTGATGTCAACTTGGTATATTTAGATTTTGCCGAAACGAACAATAAGAAGGCTAGAAACGCAAAATAATGGAACGATGAAATATTGTTCAACTATTTTAATTTCATTAATAATTAAAAAAAAAAGAACAACTGGAATAATCATTCCTAAAACATGTTCACCAAACAACCTTTTTTTTTTTTTTTTTTTTTTTTGTTAACAGCATATGATACAAAAATTGAAAATTATGTTTTTGATATGAAACGTTGTTTATAAAACTAAATGACTACCAAATGCAGCCTTACTATTAGGTCGTGTTCGTGACTTCGCGTCCGGATTAATGGGTCATGTCGGTCAGGAAGTTGAGTATTACAAATGGTTAATAGTACATTCATTGTTGCCCTATATCCTATAGACAACATTTGAACTTATCACTCTCCTTTGATCGTGGGTGTGGGAAAATTCGGTCCTAATGACTAATGTATGAGGTTGCGTTTAGTAGTTATACAGAAAAAATGTTTTTGTCGTTATGCATTTGGTGTCAACTTGGTGTTAATTTTTTTGAGACGAAAAATAAAAAGGCTAGAAACACACAATGATGGAACGATGAAACCTTGTTCCGTCATCTCAATTTCATTAAAAAAAAAATTTTGATAATAAAAAAATAAAATAACAACTGGGAACAACTGGGTAATCGTTATTGAAACATATTCACCAAGCACCATTTTTTTTTAACTGCATATGACACAAAAATTGGAAATTATGTTTTTGACATTGAACATCGTCTATGAAACTAAATGAATACCAAACACAGCCTTAATATTAGGCCGTGTTCATGACTTTGCATAAGGATTAATGGATAATGTCGGTCAGGAAGTTGGATATTACAAATGGTTAATAGTACATTAATTGTTCCCCTATATCCTATAGACAACATTTGAACTTATCGCTCTCATTTGATCGTCGGTGTGGGAAAGTTCGATCCTAATGACTAATGTATGAGGCTGCATTTGGTAATGTTTTTGTTTCAGAAAACGACATTTTGTGTAAAAAAACAAAAATTTCAGTTTTTGTATAAAAAATATCAATTTTTTTTTGTTTGAACGAAATTGGAACTACCATTTGTCGTTCCGTAAATTCTCTCTCCATTTTTTTGTTCCTCACTTTCTGTTAAAAAAAAAAAAAATACACACACCATAAATGCACCAAATGCTTTATTCCATTTTTAAAAACATCATAAACGTTTTTTTAAAACATTACTAAATGCAGTCTGAGTAATATCTCTAAAACCATGATTAGAAAAGATAGGAAAAAAATAATATCATAAAAGTGAGCCGATATCCGCTTAGTCATAACAATTGTTTGGATAAACCAAGAAGGTGTGTGAATCAAGTCCTCATATGATGTTTGATTTACTTTTGAACTCCACTTAGAATAAAAACCAATTAAAAGGAAAGACAGATTAAACACCGGGACTTGATCCGCACTCCCCAACCATAGCAACAAAATGGTGGTTGAACCAAGTTTGGAACATGATTTTCATGTTCAAACATTCATCGTTTATGGTATTATTCTTTTGATTAGTTAAAAAAATAAATAAAAAATAAACCGTAGACACCAAACGGAGGATTTGAGTTTCTTGATATCGTAAAACGATTCGAATGATCAGCAAACGATTGCCTAACAAGCTCATGCGGCCACTTTTACTCGTGCTCCGACTGCGACCGTGACAGTGTAGTGAAACAAGTGGCTGAAGCTAGAGAGAGCTTCATCCTGTCATCCACAGGTATTGGGCGCCGAAGCACAGCGTAGTGAGAGATGCTAACCTTAATTCCACACCCTCCACCCTTTCCTTTTCTCTCTCCTCTGCTGTCGTCTCCAATTCAAAGTAAACCTCTCTTTCTCTCACACACTGATGCCGTGCTATGAATAAGTAAATCTGATTTTTGAACTTCTTGTTTTTTAAAATATTTGATCTTATTATTATATAGGACGCCATTTTTCCAGAAGAATTTTTCTAAGATCCGAGGTTTGTAACCTGCTAAACCCGACGAGCAGAGCAATGGTGATCATGGGTAGCATTAAAAGCGGAGAAGATGCTCTCCCTAGAGTTCAAGCTAGTCCACAGCTTTACCTTGGCATGGATTTCGGCACATCCGGGGCTAGATTTGCTCTTATTGACGAGAAAGGCACGATTCATGCCCAAGGCAAAAAGGATTATCCGCAACATCTGGTAACATTTCATATTTTTCGTTTTCTTTCTTTCTTTCTCCCAAACCCTAAGAAACTGATGGGTTTTCTTTCAAAACCCTTGTATTCAAAACTTACAATTTCATATTTGGTTGTCTAGACAGAGTGGAAATGCAATAGATTGGGCTAGTTCCTGGAGAATGACACTTTTCTTGCTACTTGAAGATGTCCCAGTTAGCCTCCGCCCATTTATTGTTTCCATATCTCTTGATGGAACTTCTGCAACAACCATAATGGTTGACAGGTTGATCCTTTGCTGATTGATTACTCGTCCTTTCAGTTTCATCTTAACATGAACACCTTGTTTGCTAAAAATTCATAACTGCAGCACCACAGGAGAGCCCTTATGCAGACCCTTTCTCTATAATGAGACCTGTCCTGATGCTTTACCAGTAGTCAAGTCTGTTGCTCCTGCAAACCATACTGTTTGTTCTGGTTCTTCAACCCTCTGCAAGCTTGTTTCATGGTGGAATTCTCATAGTTTAATTAAAGAATCTGCCCTGTTGCTCCATCAAGCAGATTGGCTGCTGTGGCATCTCCATGGAAAGCTTGGTGTGTCCGATTACAACAATGCTCTAAAGGTATTATTGCTTTATAGTGCTGATTATCCTCATCCACTTTCCACTTTTGAGTTTCTGTATGGGGAAGGATGCTAAATTCTCTGAACTTATCACAGGTTGGATATGATCCAGAGGTTGAATGCTATCCATCATGGCTGCTTTCTCAGCCATATTCACAAATTCTTCCTGCTGTCCAAGCTCCTGGAACTTTAATTGGTTATATAAAAGAAGATGTTAGAGAAAAATTTGGTATGTTTGGTTTCCGTTAAAAAAACCCAACAAGAAAGCATTTAAATGGCATGAGAACATCATACCTATTAGGCTGCGTTTTGTAGTCATTCAGTTCCAGAAACGACGTTTTGTGTCAAAAATAGAAATTTCAGTTTCAGTGTCAAGATGTCGTTTTAAAACAAAAAAAATGGTGTTTGGTGAACCTGTTTCAGGAACGATTACCCTAGTTGTTCACTATTTTGTATTTGAAATGAAACCGAAATGACGGAACAAGGTCTTGTCGTTCCATCATTTTGCGTTTATAGCGTTCTTTTTCCCATTTTCACTAAAAAAAAAAAAACACTTTATTCCATTTTTTTGTTCCCATAGAACGAAAAAACGTTTTTCTGGATGATTACCAAAAACAGTCTTAGTATACTTCCTAAGATATCTGAATTACCAGTTTAATCATATTATGAGAGTGTAATACTAGAAATGCCAACACCAGAGATCTTTTATCATAGATCCATTAGTTTAATTGTTTAAAGAGTTATTTTTTTCGTTTTTGGAAATGTCAACAGCAACTTACATTTCACTAGTTATTTATGTATAAGTACTCTTGGATGTGGCTCCAAAACTACTTAATTTATTTTCTTTATACCGGCTACAAGGAGTTAAACTGAGTTAATAATACTATTTGCATTCTATGCAAACATACTGATGCTCTACACCTAAGATTATTGTTATTTTTTAAGACAATTGTTGCTCGTTTTGAAGAGTCTGGAGTATATGTACTAGAATCAATGATCTAAATGTTTATCAGCTTAGATATTTAAACTTTATGATATTTCACCTTGAGACCTGCTTGAACTTCAAAGGATTCAAGTCTTTTTTACTTTAGACATCCACCATCCTCGCAGGTTTACCGAAAGATTGTGCTATCTGCACAGGAACCACAGATAGTATAGCTGCTTTTCTTGCAGCTCGTGCTAGACAACCCGGGCAGGCTGTGAGTATCTGCAGGACTTTATTCTTTCCTTTATCTCAAAGAAACCATGGGAAAAGGGATGTTAAATTGAATTGCTTTACATGTGTGTACCTGCATTTTCTAGGACTTGCTGTTTGGCAACCAGGATGGGTTTTCCTGACCATCTAATATATTTTGTCTCTTAAATTTTTGTTAGTAAGGTATCAGTTACAAGAGAAAAATGAAGTTGGCAGCCAAGAATATCACATGATTTGGTCTTGGACCATATTTGGCTTGGGAGATGCTAGATTGAGCCCCATTTGGCAATGGATCATAGCCTCTCTCGGCTCCATATTTTAATAGAACTTTTCTGCTTTAGATCCCTTTTTCTTCAATGTAGTTAAGCTTATTAGTTTAATTAATACATTTTCTAATTAGTTTTATAGTGGTTGTGATTAGGTCACATCGTTGGGTTCAACACTTGCTATTAAGCTCCTCAGCACCAGTCGAATTGAGGATGCTCGGTTTGGGGTATATAGTCATCGCCTTGATGATAAGTGGCTTGTCGGTGGTGCCTCAAATACTGGAGGAGCTGTTCTTAGGCATATTTTCACAGACAAGCAGTTGGAGGAATTAAGTAAACAAATTGATCCCCTAGAACCCTCTCCACTTGACTACTACCCTCTGCCAGCTGTTGGTGAAAGGTTCCCTGTAGCAGACCCAAAAATGCTATCAAGGTAAATCAACTTTGCAAATGATGAAAGAAGAAAGATCCAAAGTATATTAAATCTCATTTAGCTTTGTCATCGGAACTTGTATTCATTTATTTTTGCAATTAACATGCTGAATAATTTTCTCTAAAAAGTATGCTGATCAAAAGTTTTGAATGGAACTTCTTTAGAACCCACAAACTCCGCTTTTTGGACATGAATGTTGCATTGCAAAAATGCGAGAAGCAGCTAAGCCTGACAAAAAATGATGTCTGGGCTAAAGTCTTCCACTGGTTTGACCATACATATGCTGTACTGTTTGAGGTTCTAGATATCCTCGGAATAATATACACTTGAACGGCTGCCCAACCCTTCTTCTTTCAAAGCCAGCTGAAAGCGGTTTCTTCAAAAGCGCGAAAAGCAGCCAAGCAAACAGAGGAAACGCCTCAATATGTAGGACCGGAGGGATAGAGATCAAAATGGACCTAGTCAAAGAAATTAAGTTACATATATTGACAAGAAATAGTGTCCAGTAGGGAAGATAATGCCATTAGAAACTGTTCTTTTCTGTTGCTGACACAAGAGTATGGGCCATGCATCAGCTTGGATTTTGAGGGGAAGGTTTATGTGCTGCAATCTTTGGGTGAGGACAACTAGGTTTAAATAGTGCAGCATTGCTCGCACAAATACTTCAACATAATTGGCATTGGTATTGGAATTTTTTTTTTTTGGGTTGATTCTGTGAGCCTGAATTTTTGGAAACAACTGTTTTTATCCAATCACCTTTTTTTTTTTAAGTAGTTTCTGTATTAGAACCCATAAAAGATGTTTCCTCAATCCTCATTGTATTAATGACAAGGTTACTGGAAGAGAGGTTTAAGAGGGTAAAGGAATTTGCATGTGATCTTCCATGATTGATTTTGCTCTATTGGCCTTACATATTTTCATTTTTCAGCAAGTTATGAGAGAACAACTTCAAGCACTTCCAGATTTCAGGAAAAATCGCAGACATTTGCATAATGACAGAAGTGGATTGATAATTTGCAATTTGTTTTCAGGTTAGATCCACGCCCAGAAAGTGATGTAGAGTACTTACATGGAATTTTAGAATCTATTGCACGAATTGAGGTACTGAAACTCCATTCAATGTTTTGATTACAACCTAGTGTGAATTCTATCTGGAAGAACATACAATTGACAGTATTTCTTATGATAAATTTACATGTGATGCAGGCTAAGGCTTATGGATTACTGAAGGATCTTGGTGCAACCCAAGTGGAAGAAGTTTTCACTGCTGGAGGGGGTTCAAGAAATGAGAAATGGATAAAGATTAGGGAGAGGGTGCTTCGTTTGCCTGTAAGCAAAGCAATTCAAACAGAGGCCGCATATGGAGCTGCTTTACTGGCGATGAAGGGTGCCCGGCAAATGTCCCAGTGAATCTAGACGACAATTGGGTATAAAGTATAAACCATCACATTATTATCCATGGGAGATAACTTGTAAATTGTTTTATAATTAATCAAATAACTTTGTAGAATATTCAGCATTAAACACCAGCTTGTTACAATGGCTGGGATCTTGTCAATATAGTAGGCTCCACATTCATTCATGGGTGGATCCCATTGTAACAGTGTATGCTAGGGTTCCCAGCCATCCCAATGACAAAGGGTTCATGCTCTTTTAGCAAATTATCTTTTAATGTACATATATATACTTGCAGAGTGAACAAAACCATAGCTGCCAATAGCCAATGTTTCTTGGTTGCCTACCTATGAAGGCACTCTTGGTTGAATTAAATATGTACCACAATGGTAGGTTGGATGCGGCCGAACTGTTGTGGAGCTCCAAAATCCTTGGACCAATCTCAAATACAACTGACCAAGTGATGATATAAAAGGCAAGATTAACTGATTACAAAAAATCAATTTAAAAAGCAATGGGTAATTGAAAAAGAAAAAGAATTTGCCTAAAATTTGACAGAATGAATTTTAATAATAAATAATGAGAATCATTAAGCACCAGTGGTCTAGTGGTAGAATAGTACCCTGCCACGGTACAGACCCGGGTTCGATTCCCGGCTGGTGCAGTATTTTTATTTATTTTTAATATGACCAAATAAAACGATAATAAGAGGGCGTACCAGTGCAGTGCATGAGGCTCCTGTGTGTAAATTATAGTCTTACCCATAGTTAGCAAATTCGGATTCGGGAATTATTCGGACGGAGAATTATTCGGAATAATTAATTTAAGGATTCGGTCAAAAAATCTTATTGGGGGTTTTTTTTTTCCCACCCACCACTGCCGCGAAATTTTTTTTTTTATATATACTGAAAGAATTATAATAAATTATTTTACATTGTTCCTGCACTTTTGGTCTAGTGGTAGACTAGTACCCTGTCACTTTGCAGACCGGGTTCGATTCCCGACTGATGCAACTTTGTCATTTCTATTTTATTTTTTGTTAGACATTATGGTTTTGCTACCTTCACCTTTCTCTTCTTCCACTTTTGTTCCTGGAATGGCACAATAGGAACAGGTACCATTTTCTTTCTACCAAAAAAATTAGGTATCATTTTTTAAAGGATTTTTTCTTTGACATCCTTCAAAGTGTCAAATAATTTGCGACCAAAAGGTAGCAGCGCTTAAGCGTTCTCAAGGTTTAAACACTTCATTTTAATCTCATCCGTTGCTTTGATAATGTTAAACCTCAACCGTTGAATGTTAAA
>NC_056563.1:34723651-34733392 GCF_013358625.1 Macadamia integrifolia | reverse complement strand
ATAATGTTTAAATGGACCGAATAATTCGGTTTAATTCGGATTCGGTCCGAATTATTCGCGATTTATATTCATTTTGGAAAAAATCGCGAATTTTAAAGAATTTTATTTTTAATTCGGATTCGATCCAAATTTTTGATAAAATTCAGAAAAATTCGATTCGGCCGAATAATTCGCGAATTATTCGACCGAATTGATAACTATGGTCTTACCTCTAGAATGGTGTTCCGACTGCTCGTACCTTATCAAGTAAAACAATAACTAACACTACAGATGAATAAGGGATTTCCATAACAATTATTGGATTTTTCCATGCGGACCCACCAACCCCCGCCAAATTTTTTTTTTTTATATATATTGAAATAGTTATAGTGAGGTATTTAACATCGTTCGTGCACTTTAGGTCTAGTGGTAGACTAAGTACCCTGTCACTTTGTAGACCCGAGTTCGATTTCCGACTGATGCAACTTTGTCATTTCTATTACTTTTTGTTAGACAATATGGTTTTGCTACCTTCACCTTTCTCTTCTTCCACTTTTGTTCCTAGAATGGCACAATAGGAACAGGTACCATTTTCTTTCTACCAAAAAAATTGGTATCATTTTTTAAAGGATTTTTTTTTTGACATCCTTCAAAGTTCAAAGTGTCAAATAATTTCGACCAAAAGGTAGCAGTGCTTAAGCGTTCTCAAGGTTTAAACACTTCATTTTAATCTCATCCGTTGCTTTGATAATGTTAAACCTCAACCGTTGAATGTTAAAAGCATTTAACGTAACCGGTGGCTGCAACCCCGACGATGTTGTCGGTAGCTCTCCTCGTGGCATCAATCGAGGAGGCCCAACCAGTGACCAGTGACCAGTGACCACAACCCTATTAAGTTCCCTTTCCATGAACCTTTAGAGGAGCCGCATGCTCCATCGATGCCTCCCTCGCCTTCCTCTCCGCGGAAAAGACCGCAACCAAACAGAGAGGATTAGAGGAAACTAAGTTAAGAAAAAAAAATTGTATAATCTTACTTGAAGAATAATCCAAAACCAAATCGATTCCAGTCGGGGCAATTTCTGTTGGTTTGAATTTTGTGGAAGTTCTGTCTCCATATGAGGAGAATAAACTACCGCCCGAATCCAAAGATAGAAACAGACTTCGACGATCCATGAAGCGAACGAACGGGAACGTTTAGAATAGGGGTGACTCTGACATTTGCAAAATAAGATCTTTCAATTTCCTCTTTGTTTAATCCTAGGACCGCCATTGTAGCTGCTCGAGCTCCTCTCCAAGCTTGCCGCAGATTCACGACGTAAGGGGACAAGGTTGGGGTGAACACTTGAGTGGGGATGGAGAAAGGGTTGGAGAAGGACATGCGGAGGAGAAGAGAGAGAGAGAGTGAGGGGGCTGACAGCCTTCACCGTGATAGTGAGTAACTAGTTGATGCATTGAAAACAATTGGACGACAAAGATTTATCTCAAACGGATCAACAGTTGATACTTAATGTATTGTTTACAACTTCAGGACGCTTAAGCGCTGCTACCACTCACCCATAATTTGTAGTGTAAGTATACTAAAAAAAAATGATGAATTGATAATACTACATTTTGAAAGATACATAATGATTTGTAAATTTTAAAGGGAGAGGGTCGGGAATGCTTGCGAGATGTAATGGAATTAGGAATGCCAGTTAATATGGATCGTGTGATTAGAGTAATTGAATCGTTGCCCTTCATTCCTCACCTGCTCCCCATTTGTGAACCTACACAAGCACACCACTCAATCCACAAAATCAAATCCACCATTTCCACCACCGCCAACATCAGTGCCGGCAGTTTCTTCCTCCCCATGCTTAGAGTAAGAGAAGACTCTGTTTACGTTGAGCTGCTCGGCCAATACAATCTAAGCCGGAGCCCATAGGACCGAAATGGCCATCACCGGCGACTACATCCACCATATTCAATCTCAAGAAACCCAAGAAGCAAGCCGAATAAATAGTAGTGATTCTCCTGGAACCCGATAGCAAATTTGAAACCAAATCCAATTGAGGCATTGAGCTTTGTGTTGTCTCTTTTGCTACTGCTACTACCTCCTCTGAACGTGGAGAAATCCATCTGGAAAGACGAAAAAGTACGGAGAAGAAACTTGAGCCCCATCATCGACTTCCTCCGTTGACGGCAATCGATTCACGTCGAATGCTCTTGCCGGCGACACCCCCAAATGGCCTGAAGAACCAGCTTCATAATTTCCTGCAACAGAGTGAAACCCATCAAAACCCACATCCTAAAATCTCCATTAAAGAAAGCCCAAACCTTTTTTTTTTTTTTTTCCTTTTATTAAATGATCAATGAATGTTATTTATTAATTTTTTTTCTCTCTCTCTTTCTCTGACTAAATCGGTCACAACATACCATTTTCAGCTAGCCATGAAAACACCACCAACTCAGTAGACAAAGGTGAGTTACGAGGAATAGGACCAAAAGGAAGAAGATCAAGCCAAACAAGTGAAGGATATGTAGAAACCCTCCTCTCATTCTTCCTCCATCTCTATTTCTTTCTCTTTCATCACCTGCTGTTTAGTGGTCTGAATCTTGTTGCTCTCTCGCAAGAAGAGACGACTAGGCCAGAGAAATGGAAGGGAGGTGGAGTCGGAGTCGGAGATGGAGAGGAAGGGGAAAGGTAGAAGAAGAAGAAGAGGAAAAAAGATAGTGGAGCGACGGTATTGATAGTGGTTTTGTAGGACAACGATTATAAACGATTGAGATATTTTATTTTTCATCTGACAATCACTAAACCTTTAGTATACTTAATTCCATTACATCTCGCTAGCATTCATTTATTTTTATTATTTTTTAAAACCTTTTTATATCCTTGACTTAGAGAACTTTTGCGAATAAAATAAGGAGTTTCTAAAAGAAGGTGTTAAGTTCTAAATACACATGTATCATTCATACACCCCCTTCGCTAAATACTCACTTCTTT
Source organism: Macadamia integrifolia (assembly GCF_013358625.1). Lineage (NCBI taxonomy): Eukaryota > Viridiplantae > Streptophyta > Magnoliopsida > Proteales > Proteaceae > Macadamia > Macadamia integrifolia. The sequence goes on along the minus strand of NC_056563.1, from coordinate 34,730,427 downwards.
CACCCTTCTATTCTACCACTCTTATTCGGCATAGTGGGTATCATTTTCTATTTGTTTTGCTCATTTTTTTTTTTTCATATAAATTGTTCATTCTGATTATAATGATTGGGAAATTTTGTGAAGAGGCTACGCATAGAGATCTAAATATCAGTTTAAAATAGTTGGAATCGGGTGATTTGATTTTAATGGGTCGGTGTCTATCTCAATTAACCCTGATTCTTTACTTAGTCCGATCAGGTTATTGCGACTAAATTCAAGTTGATTTGAATCACGAATTGAAATTAACAGAGATTGATTATGTATTTGATTCTAAGTATTTAAACCCATGACCACATACCAACTAAAAAGTCATATTCTAACAATTGTCAAGCACATTTGATGAGCTTTTGGTATGATAAATCTACACTTACTAGGAGGTCAGTAATGAGGTTAGAGTCCACATTTCCAACGAGCAGTGAGATTTGATGAACACCTGATGCTCATTGCACCGGTGCAGCGTTTGCAGATGATTTTCACACTGTCAGTGATTGTTTCATGTATTTACCTCTCTCCGTTTCTTTCTTTCTATTTTTTTTTTAAACCAAACCTAACAGTTGGATTAATTTTTTTTTCTTATTTGGGAAAAGTCGGAAACTTTCTACTCAAAATTTAGGCAAAAGGGGATCATTGAACTCTGGAATATCGTTAGAGATGGGGGCCTTATCTCTACAACAGCTTCACCATCTTCTGCGACCGCCCTCTTCTTTGCTTATCTTTAAACCCCTCCGCGTCGCTGCTGCTTCTGCTGCTTTTCCCCTTCCCAAATCCATCATCACAGTCCAGAGATTCGTCGCGTCTCCTCCTCCCGTTTCCCCTCCTCGTCATCGTTTCTTCTGCATCAGCTCTTCCTCCTTTTCCGCTGCTGTCTCCGATATTGGAGCTGGAACCCCCTCTTCCAATTTCCTTTCCAAAGAGGAGTCGTCCAATATCTCCAATTCTTCTTCTGAAGTACAACTTGGAGATGACCATGAAGGATCTGTTATTGAGTTGGAGGCGGCGGCCTATGCAAGCCAAAACGAACCCATCATAGCTTGTGCTAATGCTGGAAAACCCCCAACTCTGAGCGTTAAGGAAAAGAAAGAGCTTGCTTCTTACGCTCACAGCCTCGGAAAGAAGCTCAAGTCTCAACAAATTGGCAAGTCCGGCGTCAACTCTTCCGTCGCTGCTTCATTCCTTGAAACCCTTGAGGCCAACGAGCTCCTTAAGGTACTCTACTACTATTACTTCTTAATTTCTCAAATTTCAGCAATGATTTTTGTGTTTCTCCTCCCACATACATTTTATGGGTTTCATTTCTTCTTTCTGTTTCGACATTACTGTGCAGTAATACTTATGATTCCTTCTGTCACTGTTAACTTCAATACTTCTCTTTAATCAGTATTCAGTAATCTTCATGGAAAGAAATTATCTTGAAAATTGATAAAAAAAAGGAGAAAGAAATGCCTTAGCATTGTAAACACTGAGGTGATCTACCCAGGATTTTTCCTGATCAGATGCATATCACTTGACTGTCAAAATGGAAACACTAAAAGGGTAGCGATTAAGAACTTTAGTAAGTGCTGTACTGCTGTTGACATTGGAATATTGGCTGGAGTTTAAGTTTTAATCTGACAGTAGCCCTGTATCCGCATCCATTTTAAATCTTTTTAACTTATGCCTTTTCTCGAAACCAATTATTTTGGTGGGTTACCCTTCTTACCTTGAGAAAGCAAGGTCATCTTGCGCCCTTGAAATGATAACCATCTTTCAGCTAACCTAGCCTCCTCCGTCCCTTCAATAGTTGAAACTTTGATGAATGCATTTTCAGCTGACCCAATTTTCATTTACTCATAACTGGAGATTTTTTGTCAGATAAGAAAGAAGGTGGATTGGTAAATGGACTTAGGCTGTGTTTGGTAACGTTTCTGTTTCTGTTTTTCAAAAATGGAAATTTCAGTTTCTATGTCAAAATACCTTTTTTTTTTTTTTTTTGGAATGAAACTGGAACGATGGAACTACTTTTTGTCGTTCCGTCAATTCTCGTTTCTAGCCTTTTCTTTTCCACTTTTTGTTAAAAAAAAAAAAACGAAACACACCATAAATGCACCAAACGCTTTATTCCATTTAACTCCAGAAACGTTTTTCTGGAATGTTACCAAAATGCAGCCAGTGTTAAACCTGGAAGAAATGAGTATATCTGTAGCCTATAGGTCAACTTATGGATCAAATTGTGTGTTTTTTGTAATATGAATTATCTTAGCATGTTCATTTTAGTATGATACTTTTGTCACATCATTAGTGGGTCGAAAACACATCATTATACTGAGCTGATACAGATTTGTAATTGCATGAACAGCTTAAAGTGCATAATAACTGTCCAGGGGAGCTGGCTGATGTGGTGAGACAATTAGAGGAAGCAACTGGGTCGGTGACTGTAGGGCAGATTGGTAGGACTGTGATTCTTTACAGGCCCAGCCCCACCAAGTTGAAAGCAGAGGAGAAGAAGAAACAGGCACAAAAGGTCTTCATGAAAAAAAGAACAACGCTGAAACCTCCGGAGTCTGTAAGGCTGAAACATACTCTTCCATGTTTAACATGCTTTGTTTCACCCCTCATTATATGGAAGTCTATGTTTTATGCTCATAACCAATTGCTGGGATTATATAATTGCAGAAGAAAGACCAAGTTTGGAGACCATCCAACCGCGGTCGTCGTGGAAGCAGCCGAATTTGAGATTTGATGGTTAGTGGGCATGTCCAAGACTGGTTTCTAGGGAAATATTGAAGAGCTGGTGGTGCTGTCTTTCCAGATCTGCCGTGAATTGATAGGAAAAGATAAAATACCTTATAGGTTAAGCCAACACATGTATGAACAAAGTCCATAATTGAGTGGAAAATTCAGTTTTTTAGCTAAAGCAAGCTGTGCACTGAGGGAGGTTGTTGCTTGTTAACACACTGCCAGTTAGCGGAAGCTTATGTGTTTGAGTTAGATTACAAAGACGTACAACAAGTTCTTGAGGTGATGCTTGGATTGTAGCTTTGCTTCGTTATATGGACTCCTGGTTGGGAAGGAGTGCATGAACAAGGAAACATGAAATTTGATTGCAATGCGATATGGAAAGTTATCCCATACCCTCACTTTGTGTCTTAATTCTGGCCTTCAGTTTATTCTTTATTTTTTGGGAAAATATTCACTTTCCCCTTTCAGTGAAGTCATTTGACTATCATGCGAAATATAATTGTAAGACCCAAGCCCATCTCTGATTTCATGGACTCCCGTGTAGAGATGTAAACGTGTTGAATACAGATTGATGTGATTGGATCCAAATATTCCCTGATAAGATATGGATATGGATTGAAATCAAAATTTTGACCATTTCTATACATCCCTGGCTTAAGTAACCAGAGACCTTCTCATGGTAAATTCAATTCATTTAAACTGTACCTTCCCATGGTATATATAATTTATTCCCAATCCATGGCTCTCAATTGTCTAGTTTTTGTACTTATTTTTTATAACTTTTCAAATCTTCAAAAGCCCTTTATCCAAATTCAGATATGGATACCCTCTGATCGGATACAAATACACAAGTGCTAATTGAATTTGGATTTTCAAATATCAGTTTTAAAAACGATGTCATTTGTGAGACCTAGGAAATTTTCAGGAATTGGGTATGGTTACACGTTTTTTCACCATGTTTCCTTCTACAACAGTCTGATACGGTAGGGTGTCTCACCGAGTCAATTTTGGCTTTTTCATCACCAGACCTGGCCTACTGTACACGGCTGAAAGAGAGCTGAAAATTCTAGCCTCACGGTCATTGTAACTGCCCTGACATACCAATGGTTAATCAGAGAAAAACGGATTCGAACTGCTGATATCCGCCACAGGGTAGACCACCACATCTCAGGCTTCCCCGATTGGTTCTACAATAGAGACCAGTGAATAAGTACAGCTATTAGGGCCATTGAAACATTAGAATGAAGGGGGCACGCAGTCAAATCTCCTATTTACCTTATAACTCAACAATCCCCCAGAGAATCAACATTTTTAGCAAGAGCATGAACTCAATATTTTATGAACGACCACACTTCATATCTAGTAGTATCTTGTGGAATCCAAGTGGTTCCACAGTTAGCTACTTAATTCTTGGTTCACAATAGGATTTTGATGCAAGGTACATCTACACAGTTACTGCAACAATAACAGAAGTCATTACAGCAGAGTGAAACTTTAACAGTGGGGAAATGATATCCTACGGTTGGATGGTATGCCTCAGAAATGTCATTTTTCTTATTTGACAAAAGTAACAAAGAATTTTCTTGTAATTACATTGATGTGCAGTAAACAATAAACAATGGAACAAATATTTCTTATATCAGTGAGCATAACACAATTTATACACTTGTGCCACAAGCCACTCGAGGCTTCCAAGAATAACAATTCCAATATTAATGACCATCACTGACCTTTTTGCAGCTTGAACAATGGCTTGCTGTACTCTCCAGTTATGTCCAACCCTAAGTCCAAAAGCAAGGATGTCCCTCCCACCACCACCAGTACTTATAATTGAAAAAGGGATTGGAATTATCAATCTTCAGATGGATCCCTATGCAGCTTTCACCATTTGCAGTTTATGTTGGTTGAATTCTTCCGAGTATAACATGCCATGGGGTGAAGTCAGTCGTCGCAGAGCCAGGGAAAATCGAGTCTGAAGAAGGATATTAGATCAGTTAGTGAATAAAAATAGAATGGGTTCACATTTTTAAGATACTGGAATGAGAATTTTACCCATTGAAATGCTGCGAGTCCCCACCAGCAGCCTGGCAGACCACACCCTCTACTGCTCACAATCTGATAAGAGGCAAAAGCAGAAAAAAATAAATACAAGCTCAGAGATCAATCAAAATTGATGAAGCAATTGCTCCTATTGTTGATGAATTTAGAACAAAAGTTCCTGTGCTGAAACAAAAGGAGAGCCTCTTCTGACACCTCCATTAACAAAAAAATGGAGAAGAGATAGTTACACAATAATATAATATTTTTTACAGTAAAAAAAATGCCCCTTTCAAATGTCACCACTGCTGACAGTAATTCTTATCCATCACCTTTTACTGTGCACTAGGCATGGGTCAGTCCATGTTATAGAGGACCTCACCAAATGACCAGTCAATTTTTAGGTCCTAAAAAGCAGGGAAGTGCCACTAAAGTGAGACAACAGTCCGATGAAATAATCCATTATTGTTCGTAGTGGAGTGACATATATCTTTACGCATATGCTCGAATTCAACCTGTTTACTGCCCGATTTCTATCATCCCACGAGTGAGAAATCTAACAGAACAAATTCCAGGGGGGTCATCCAAAGCCTTTGAAGTTCAGGATAAGATTTTATGTTTGACAATTATTTTGCCTCTGATCGAAGCATTGAGAGAGAGGAACAATCAACTTCCCAAAAATATTGTTAATTAAGAAAATTTTAAATATAAATACCACTTGTTAAGGTTGTAGATGCAACCTTGCACAGAGCTCAACCAGAACAGAGTGGACCCAATGCATTTTTGCTCAATCTTAGTTTGGTTTCACCGGAGGTTCTAAATCTGGGGTTTTGACCTTGGCTGAAACAGAAATTCAGGTCAAAATTTCTGAGATGGGGAAAAATTCAACATGTCATGGCTGGTCAAAACTGGTTGAAGACTTGAAACTACCGAAACTGGTTGAAACTGTTCGAAAGTTGGTATTTTTCAGTTGAAACTACTGAAATGTGCGAAATATCGTCGAAACCAGTTACACTTTGGTTTCTACCATGGTTTTGTCTTGGTCCATACTGAAACTGTGAAATTTACCGAGATTGTGAACCATGGTTTCACCACAGGTTGATTTGGCTGTAATGCAGAGGCCTAAAAAAATCTGACTCCAATCTAAACCCAACTAGTGTTTCCTTTTTTCTTTTTTGGCCAAAAGAACGTATCGTCGTATAGCCCTAAATGAAGTGGAATGAGACCATGATTTGCATCAAGATAAGGATGAGCTGAATATTTCAGTCAATTTCTTCATTATGATTTCATAATTCATGGCAATGGCCATGCCAATGCATGTGCATGGGTTTAGAGTTTTCGATGGGGAGAAATCCTGATGTGTACCATTCCTGTTTATAATATTTCTAAGTTAACTAGTTCACTATAAAAGAAAGGTTCTTATTAATCACGATCAGGTTGGTTTTTATGTTAGAAGTAAAATTAGGATAGAGGAGGTTTTATGAGTGCAGGGTTCATTTCAGTCCTATTTAAGTTCTAATTAGTGCCTAATTTCATTTTGTTAATTTCTTGATCAGATTCATTTTTGCTTAAAGAATTCTTTAAATATTAATTGTTCCTGGGTCTTACTTCCAATCCTAATTACTTTTTTGAATCAGGATTGTTTTCTCTTATGAAATCAACCCCTATACCCAGGGCACTTTACTTTTGAAAGAAAACCATTTCTCTTGACTGGTCTCTTTATCTTACCCGCTTATCTTTTATTTTGGTCTACATTTGAATATGCTTTCGCTTTTCTCCCTCTATGTTATACTTGCCATTAAATCCTTTAGTTCCCTTTTGACTCTCCTCTCAATAATATACACAATATTTGAATATTTTTTATTTGTTCAAGAATTCCGTCACCTACCATTTGCAACCATAAATCTCATACAAGCTTCAAACCCTGGGCCTGTTACAGGTAGTTAAGAAAATTAATTGGTCATATCGGGGGGGGGGGGGGG
>NC_056563.1:34717265-34723631 GCF_013358625.1 Macadamia integrifolia | reverse complement strand
GAGGGATGGAGGGAGGAAGTGACTTGCTTTCTACAACGAGTAGAAGTGTGGGTAACCATCCTCATTAAAAAGAGAATGGTTTATAAATAAAAAGAAAGATAGCAATGGTTTAACACTATCACATATAGGGTTCAACTGGGCTAGGCTCAAAGTAGGTACATGGTTATTACCATGATTCCATAATTAAGGGGCATAGATAAGTGATGCTTATATAATGAAAAATCACACTTCTCAAGTGTCAGGGAAGGGCATAAATAAATCACTTACCAGTAACAGAAGGCCACCCAAAGAAAAACACCCACTCATTGATAAACTTAGAAACCTAAGATCTCTGCCAGCCTACACACAGACACATAAATATATTAATGAGAATAGAATATTATATCTTCCAATTTCATGTGAATGTATCATTAGAAAAAATTAGTGTGGATACAGGGTATAGGGTGCACAAACAAATGCATACCAACAATGTCCCTTCAAGGCTATGCGTAGCTGGTGTCACCATTAATGCAATGAAGTATGGAAGCAACACTTTGTGCATCTGACAAAGACATGAAAAAGATAAGATAAATAAAAAATAAATAAATAAAAAAGGGGGAAGAAAGATGATGAACAAGTTAACAGGTGAAAAAGAGGGATAATTTTGGAATTTTGAGACAACAGGGGAGAAGGACAGGTAAGATTTTAAATGTGGGGGAAGTATAAGAAAGAAAGTTTAAGGTAGGGGAGTATCAATAAATAGAGGCTAAGTATAAGGGAGTGATAGTAATTGCCCCTATTTTTAAGGGAGTTAAATTATAAAAGCAAAAATTCCCTTGTGTGGGATTAGAAACTCCTAAACACAAGTAATTAAAGTCAATCCTACCATCTAAATATGAAACTCTTCCAACTGCTTGCTATTAAATGAAAATAGAAAGTACTAGCATGGAAAGTAAATATGCACTAACTAAATAAGCCAGCTGTTCAAGGAACCTCTACGGTTCTACCGCAAGTAACCAACTTCCCCAAGAAAAAGTCCCACGGTATAGTCAGATTTGGGGCCCACAAAACTATGAGGAAATCTCTACAGATTCTCCAAATGAAAGCTGTCACAGAAGGCTGTTTGAAACTTCTGGTCAATGGCTACTTGGGGCAGGAATAAGGGCTTGACCAAGGCTTGGGTTTAAGCAGCATGTGGGCCCAAATATGGGCCTCAATATAGTCTAAACTGACGGCCAAAATAGGCATCAGTTGGGGCAGCCTGTGATCAAAACCATGCAGACCCTTTGAGGGTATGTTTGGACTGACCTCAGACTGCATCAAGGAACCTCACTCCATTCAACCTAGTTTCCAGCCACACCTGATTGCTGATTATCAAGTAATTTAATTTCTCACAATCTGTTCTGTTTAACTTACTGTTCTGGTCACTGTGATTATGTCCTGTGGTTTTGTAGTCCATTAATCTCTCTACAGATTAGTGTACTTCACCAGGTGCATTAGTTACAAATTTTGAATTACTCAATTCTTCTCACAAAACCAAAAAAAAGCCGATCAGTTTTGCCAGCAGAGAGGCAAAAAGCCGACCGATATTGTCCCTTCCTAATTAATGAGATCATTGAACTATCAAAATAACAAAAAGGAACTGAAAATGGTTCTATTCAATATTCAAGACAACAATAGCCTAAATATTGGAAACAAAGCTAACCTCCCCAACGACTGCATGATCAGTTGTGAAAATGTAAGGGAACAACCAAGGGATAGATGTCCCAACAGTTCCTAACATAAATCCAGTAAAGGCTCCAATGATCACAAGTGACTTCAGTAGCATCCTTGCCTGCATGATGCATAATCCATTCATTACATTCAGGACAAAGTAAAGCCTGTAATAGAAAAAACAACTACACTTACTTCTTGGAAGAAGGAACACAACAAATCATAAATCTGATTGGAAAACGAAGAGGAAATATTGAAGTAATTATATTGCCCTGAGTCAAACATATAAACTATTTTGTTTTTCCTTTGGGGAAGAAGTAAAATGAAACTTCACTAATAAAAATACCAACACAATGTGCATGTGGGAAATAGCATGCACAGAAACACAAACACAAACACAAACACAAATACATTCAAGGCATGCAGATAATTATCTAAATCATTCTTCACAAAGTCAAGAAGGCTACAAAAAAAATCAAAAGGGTTATTAAATGATGATGATCAAACCTTTTTTAAACTTCGATTAACTCCATACATCAACTCTGGCATAAATGCCTGCGCAGTTTGAGAAAGAGGCTCCCCCCATACAGTACACGTGCAGAGAACCTGAATCATAACCTACAGTGACATAGTAATCAAGAACAAAGTTAATTGCTGAATGGTTCCTCGTGTATAAGAAAGAGTATCAAAATATTACGCAGAAAACAGTGCTGCCCTTTTTTTTTTTCTTTTTGGTGGGGGTGGGGGACACTAACCTGATGGGCTGCAATAGTGATCGTGCCCATAGAAGTAGCAAAATATGTCAGAAGAGAATAAAAGGCCACCTGAACATCAGTAATGCATCAGCTACACTGAAACAACTACCAGTGAGGAAAAATAATTAATCAAGTCTAATGTTCACCTTTGATATCATTGTTATGAACACTGGGGCGGCAAGCTCCAGTATTTGCACTAGTTCCTTAAGTGATGGGATAGATAAGGAGAAAGCATTAAAGCCTTTCTGGTTCAGAGCTTCAATCATCATAAAACCCGCAATGACCTGGAAAGTATACATGTAAGTTACAAAACTAAACAAAAGGAATTAGGATACTAAAACAGCATATAAAGCACAGAAAATTGGAACCACAATTAGAATACCTGTGAAACCATTGTAGCCCAAGCTGCACCAGCAATACCATATCCCAAGAAAGAGCATAAGACAATATCACCAATGCCATTTACAGCACTAGCAACTGCCAAAGCCTTTAAAGGTCCCCAAGAATCTTTCATTCCTAGACTGGGTAATGTGAGAAACACAAGACAGCATAAATCAATAAGTATATGAGGAAGTTCTTGAAATTTCATTTGAATTCAAACATGGGAACTCACAATAATATGATCTTTGAAAACATCAAAGCATCAAATTAATGGGGATGATGATATGCAATAGAAAAATATCCTACGACTGCCAAAGACCAAATTAAAATTTCCCCATTAACACTTGACTCTTGCTAAAGAGCTATAGCTGCTACTCCAGCTTATATAAATGTTGAAAAAAATTAGCATAATAAAAAGATAAAAGGCTGCAACTGCAAATTTGTATAGAGATGATAAAGGCTGCAACTGCAGCAAAATTATTGCTTGAGTTTAAGTTACAAATCCAAACAACAACAAAGAAAGATTTCAGATAGGTGGGAGATATAATAGCCACCAAGGGAAACCGCTAGTAAACCATAAAGTACAAACAGTTCCTCGAGCTACATCATCTTCCAATTCAGGACGTTGGGCCGTTACAGGAGGATGTAAGGAGGTCTGGCCCTAAGGCTGAAGCAATCTTGTAAATTCTTGACTTTCTGTTACATTACATCCCTCCATCCACTGTCATTTTGCATTCGGAGTGACTTTATGTCCCAGAAATCTAAAAGAGCATTTTGTGTATGGCACCATTACTTGGGCCCTTTTACTGGACCCTCCCACCCAAGGGAACATATTACTCAACGGCTTTTCATTGACTCTTCCCAAGGGGTGTTGTGGTTTAGGGACTTGTTCCTTTTTATGTGTGCTTGGTTATTTACATGGAGAGAAATTGACAATGATTAAGCAAAAACAGTGAGGAACTATTCAATTTTTTGTCAATTATTGGAACTTGGAAGGTTGGGCATGTGTTTGGAAGGAGTTGGCAATGAATAGATCAGACAGAATTGGAGAAAACTTTTTCCCTAAACAATAAATCAAAATCAAAATCCAAATATTTGTTAGTATTACACTGAATACAAAATTTCAATATCCATACCTGGCACTTTGAGCAACCCATCCAACAAGAAGTGCTGGCCAGGCTAAGCCTCGAATCTATCAAGCAAATAAAACCCCAATAATTAGGAAATGATTGTACAAATGAAGCACAATTACATCCCATCTAACAAAGAAGTTAAAGTTTTAGGGTGAGCAAAATGCAAATTGGCTTCCTCTTTTTTTTTTTTTTTTTCTTTGGTGGTGGGAGGGGGGGTGGAGTTAAAACTGTTAATAATAACACAAACTGAATTCACAGGTTTACAGGTAACCAAATACAAAATCTAGTTATAAGAGGGAGAGACCATTACTAAATTTCAACAGAAATATAATTTGGTCAAAGACTCAAGAGAAAGGAGTGCAAACTGCTGTGTATACCTCATCGATGGCCTATAGTGTTCACAAATTTATAGACAATATAGAATTCCTTTCTATCAACATAATAAATTAAGCTTACTCAATAACATGCATTAGAACCAAAGGGATAATTGAAACCGATGAAAAAATTGAAAATGGAAAAATCAAAGCTATTAACCTAATAAAAAAAAAAGAACAGATTACTATGAAGCATGCTTGACCGAATGTAGAAAAATACAATAAATGGTTGACTTTATGGACAGCACACCTGAACATATGTGTTTGCAGCAGGTACCAAATGCAAATTCTGCGGCCCAGTGAAAGCTGAAAAGGAACAGACAAATATAATTAGTCAAGGATAGGCAACCTTTTGTAATTTCCTTCTAATTTGCAAACGACAAGAAAAAATGTTGGCAGAATTTTTCAGAGTTGGAAATGAATTACATTATGAAGAATAGATCAAAAACTTACAAGTTAGTATCCTTGTGCCTAGAAATTTTGTGAAGAAAAGCATTCCCACACCACAAGCTAAACCAACAAAAAGCAAGATGGATATTTGATGTTGTACTTCATTTTTTTCCTGCACAGGTTATTTAATAATCAAGTAATTGAACCATCAAATATGCAAGAAAAATAAAAATTCACTAGAGTAAATTATTATACCACCATAAAAAATTTCGTTTTCCTTTCTCTATTTGAAATTCAAACGCAAGAAACCCGAAACCCGATAAAGGAAAAAAAAGATCAGGGTCCATAAGCCTGATAAGGTACCAACAATAAATTACTAGAAGAAAGTATAAAGTCAAACATCCTCATTGTCCAATAATTCTCAATACCTTTTAGTACTATCTTTGATTCAGAAATAAACATTTCAAATAATGTGATGTATATTGCATTTTATGATATGCATGCAGAGACTGTCGCTGCCAGATGCAAAGCAGGTTGTACTGAAACAAGGAAACAGAGTCTATGCTGTTAATGAATTTGACATCAAAAAGTCAGGAAACTTATTTTAAGGCACAACCAGAGGATCTGATGGCACAAATCGAGCGGACAAAATTATATCAGGAGTTAAAACTTCACTGTGCGATGGGGTAAGGTTTAACTGTGACATCTATTCCGAGCTTGTTTATGATGCCAAGTCTTCTGCCCTTCCTAAATCATCAAGAACTTGCAACCTTCAAAGACAGGATTAGATTCGAGAACTTCAATTTCAAATTTGATCACTTAGGAGCCCATAACTTGTCTTGTTACACTTGGCCATCAGAAGTATATCCTCCTCATCTTTTAGGAAACATTTTGTACCCACAAGTCGGCAACTATATTCTCCAGTCTTCTAATTGACTATTCTGTTGGATTTATGGGCTAAATTAATTATTCGGGTTGATTAAATGGGTGAGAGTCAAATTGCATGAACCGGTTCGGTCCACTCTCAAGCTTAGGGATATGCTGGCTCAACCCATTGTGGTTTAGGGTTTTGAGTGCAGGACAGTATTATAAATACTAGGTTTTGGGTCCCTACAACCATTATTCACTCTTCCCCACTTTACCACTAAAGTGAGAGAACTAAGAAGGTTTAAGGGGCTGTAGAAGATCCATAGCCAAGCCAAGAGAGCGAAAGTGGGAGTGACCAACATCAATCATCTTCAGCATACTAGGTGAAAGGTACAAATCGATCCTCCATAATTTTATTAGATTCGTGTTCTTGTTTTTCCTGTGTGGTTTCCTCAATAGGGTTTCAAACTCAAACCCATAGGGAGTTCTAACAAGTGGTATCAGAGCAGACCACATGGGACAAGAATCGATTGAATTTTTCTTATACATGAGGATTTTGATTGTTACTTAAAACCTGATTTGATTAAAAATCATGAAAATCATAAAAATCGTAATTTTATCATCACTTAAAGATCCTGTATGGGAAAACTTTCTTCACGAAAGTTGTAGATCACGAGAAGACGGTCGCGGCGGTATGCTGAAAGTCACCAGAAACCGGCTGTCGGAGGAGAGAGAACTTTTTTAAAAAAAAAAAAAAAATTCAAAAAAAAAAAA
>NC_056563.1:34716644-34717245 GCF_013358625.1 Macadamia integrifolia | reverse complement strand
ATCGAGCGGACAAAATTATATCAGGAGTTAAAACTTCACTGTGCGATGGGGTAAGGTTTAACTGTGACATCTATTCCGAGCTTGTTTATGATGCCAAGTCTTCTGCCCTTCCTGAATCATCAAGAACTTGCAACCTTCAAAGACAGGATTAGATTCGAGAACTTCAATTTCAAATTTGATCACTTAGGAGCCCATAACTTGTCTTGTTACACTTGGCCATCAGAAGTATATCCTCCTCATCTTTTAGGAAACATTTTGTACCCACAAGTCGGCAACTATATTCTCCAGTCTTCTAATTGACTATTCACTCTCATAAATTTTTTAAGTTAATTATTTAGTTCAAACAAGAATTAATGGATGACCGAGACCGATCATGTATTGTAAGAATAACAATAGTAAAATAACCGTCTGACAGCAAAAATAAACTAACCGCTTTAGCAAGGGAAGTGGCGACCATATTAGAAGTAGCTATGGAGAGGAACATGAATGCGTAACTCAGATAATCACAAACCACAGTGCCTGGTCCTGCCCATCCATAACGACAATTTATGGGAACAAGGGGCAAATTCAGTAATTGAATTGAAGGGTGGGGGGGGGGGGG
>NC_056563.1:34715626-34716624 GCF_013358625.1 Macadamia integrifolia | reverse complement strand
ATTGTGAAAAAAAAAAAGAAGTAAATAAATTGTGTGCGTATACCTAAGGCAGCAAGCTCCACAGAGCTACCTTGGCCGATAACTGCAGTATCAATGAGACTCATCAGCGGCCCGCATATCCAAAGCCCTGTTGCAGGACCTGCAAACAAGACTATCTCCTTCATCTGTGTCCAAATGCTCTTCTCTGCAGCAAAATCCCCTGCCGTTACGGATTGATCATCTTCCATGGTTTCCTGTGGAACAGAAGCATCCGAAACAATAACTCCGTCATTGCCACTCGCGCAATTAGACTTCTTCCCCACAACTTGATCCGGAGGGCGAATGCATGCGGTCCTGAAGCGGCAGCAGTGGTGGCGGCGAAGACTCGGTCTCAAGCAAACGTTGACAATGGAAGGAGCAAGAGAAGAAGCAGACTGATTGACGAATGATGAAGGAGATGAGAATAATCGTTGTCTGTCATGAGAGATTCGTGTAGGCGGAAGGTGGTAAGGGAGAGCTAGGGTTTTGAAGTCCATTAGTATAAGAATGAGATTGCCAAAGAGAGGAAATCGAAATGCGAAGAGCGTATGGAGATGTTCAAGAAACAGAGTTCAAAGGTTCAGAAAGAAGCAGTCGTGTGAGTCCACGGCAACCGCAAGCGGGCACAAAAGACAGTTTTCGTCAGTTAGTACAGCTGGGTTCCGGGAGAATGACTGTGGAGTGGATAGTCGTCGACAAGCGTACTGCCTCACTGGCTCGTCCGTTGATTTCTATTTCTATTTCCATTTCAGGCTTCTGGCTATTGGGAAAAGAAAACCAGCACATGATCAGACAGCGATCTTTTCCGTCCGGTCTCGTAGCCTCAACACCATTGAAGTAACGTTAGACAGACAGGAATCTTTCTTAGGCTCCGTTTGGTATCGTTCTAAAAAAACATTTCTGGAATTTTTTCGTTCTATTGAAACGAAAAAACGAAATCTTCTGTTTGGTGCACTTATGGTCTGTTTTTGTTTTTTTGG
>NC_056563.1:34686472-34711486 GCF_013358625.1 Macadamia integrifolia | reverse complement strand
ATATATATATAAATATATATATATAAGAGAGAGAGAGAGAGAGAGAGAGAGAGAGAGAGAGAGAGAGAGAGAGCTACTGCCAAGATGAACTTGTGGAACAAGTCCAACGTAAAGGGGTCACCAACCAAACAAGTCAAACTACGTTAGCATGATAAATCCTGCAGAATGAAGTGAAAGAAACACATCTCAGGTTACCTGAGCTTCAGCTTCCTGTCGCATTCTATCATATCGTTGAGCAAGATGCCGAGCATCCTCCAGTGGTGCTCCCACAACCATTGCTCTTAATGGCTCCGCAACCTGGAGATTCAACACATTGAGATATCAATTAGCTATACAAATCTAAGCAGAGATACACACACTACAAGATGAGTTGTAACCCCAGAGCCATAATTACTTTTGAATGACAGCCAAATCTTGGAGGAATTCTACTAATTCTGAATTTCTGACTAGACAAAAATTCCATAAATTCTACCACACTCTGCACGGGGCATATTCTTGGCAAATTTAACAACAGAAAAGTTGGAAGACCCATAGTTAAGACATCCTAGACCCTCTATAACACGGAAGACACCTGATGCAACCATGGTTTGAGAAACAATTCCGGGTCGCTATGGACCCACCCAAGTGTACAATAGAGTATGATAGAATGATGGCAATTTTGTAAATACATTGAAGATTAAAAAAGGGTAGCAATTTGGTGATAAAACATAATTTTTTAAATGGTTACTTTGGAAGACATATAGGGGTTAGGATACAAAGGGAAATAGTACTTATTGAATAAGGATAAACTTGGAATGAAAACAAAATAAAGGAGAAAGAGGAATAAGGAAAGAAGCGATAAGGGCAAAGGGAGTTATATGGTGAAATAAAATAAGGGGGGGGGGGGGAATTAAATCATAACCCAAGGGTGGAAACTAGAACAAGAGAACTCAACTAAGGAGAATGAGAGAGGAAAGGAGGGGAAGAAGAAACAAGAGAATGGGAACCAGATCGCAGAAAAGAGGGAGAGAGGACGAAGTCAGAATTGCAAGGAGGGGGCGAAAAGGGATGACAGCCAAGCTGCCATAGGCCACACAGTCGTCAACCAAACAAACTCTAAATCTGAAATAGAAGTAAAATCAAATCTTACCACCTATTTGTTATAAACGTATCTAACTTCCTACCAAAATAAAATAAAAGATTACAATATCAACCCAATTTAATGCCTACATACCCGAGTTGAGTTCAACATAAAGTAGTCAAATAAGGAGGATGCGTTATATTGAGTGCTAATGCGTTACCACCAGAGCTCAAGGGAAAGAACTACCCAAAAATATGTTGAACTTTTTGTCCTCCATCCCAAAGTTAGAAGTCATAGCGAGCAAAAATTTTATCAAACCTGTGTACCGAGGGCTTTCAGTAAATTCCCACGTTCCTTTTCCATTTGACCACGAGCTCGTGCAAAATTCAATGCAGCTTTTGATAACGTATTACCACTGGTACACGTATTTTCAACACCATATTTCCTGCTATCTTCTGACAACTTTGTACCTAACGGAAAGTTGTGGTTTGATGTATGTAACATGATAATAAAGGCAGGAAACAAACAGAGATTTACCAATGGACGCAAAAGCTTCATTCTCACCTATCTCAACTTGTTTGGACCCAGTAACAATATAACCTTCAACACCACGAACTATATCCCTTTGGAAGTGCTGGTAAATAGAAGAGAGAGAGAGAGAAAAAAAAAACACATTTATGGGTTGACCCAGAATAATAAAGCAAAATCACAAGATAAAAACAGAATAGTGGTTGACCTTGGCTGCACGGGTTGAAAAGTACAGCTTTTCAAGTTTTTGATGCTGTTGCAGTTCTGCTTCATCTGTAACTAAATTATCTGACCCTCCATATCCTCCACCTCCAAACTGCTTGAAGACAGCCTGAAGTATATTCATAAAGAATCATGTTATGCAAAATTTAAGTGTTTCAAATATTTACCAGACAAATATATCAGTTCAAACATAGAGAAAACCTGAAGCCAAGGGGTGAAAGTGATCATTTAGAATTACTAGACAGAAGTAAAAAATAGATGCATTAACATGTTGTCCACGTATAGTAAATAATAAATGCATCTCAGAGATCTAGGCAAAAAGAATATTATCTTTGGCCCTACCTGCCAAAGAATATGAAGAAAAATGGTTTTGGCAATGAGGAACTTGCGCTCTTCAGTGTTTAATATTGGGAAAAGAGTAACAAAGCACACCCGCCAGTACAATAGTCTTTACTTGGCTGGGAAGGAACTAGCTCCTTCTGGGAAACAAATCAAGAGGGAGAAAGGGAATCCTTGGCTGTGGCAACCAGACCTGATGCAGATTTCCAGCAGAAAGAAGAAGAAAATATTTTTGCTGCAGTTTGATTTGATTTGGTTCACCTGGTTCAAACCAACCACAGCAGTTCAAGATTGATTCAAGTTAGACTCACTTTTAGGTTCCCAATAATATGGATCATGAATTAAGTATTTTTGTGTTTTCTATTGTATAAGCCCAAGTATGAGGGATTTGAGTGCTACAAAAGATTAGGTGTTTGTTTCTATTTTCTTAAAGTTTCTAGAGACTTTCTATTTTCAAGAAGTTAAGTTGTAATGGGACTCTTCCTCAGCCCACACATGGAGTGTTTCCTTTTTCTATTTTTAACCCTTATAGCTGTAAATAAAGAGAGGAGTTAGAGCCTCCCCCAATGGTTTGAATGAATGGAATGTGGTGATTCAGTGCATGCTGGTGGTGTTGATTCAGTGGTGGTCCAGGTGTGATTTCCCAAAAACATCTTCGGGGTGATTCCAAGTAAGATTCCAGATTGTAATTTCTGATATTTATATCCATTCTTCTTCCTGTCTTCTTCTTATTCTTCTTTTCTCTCTTTCTTTCACTGAAATCAGGTCAGTAGAAAACTTTCCCTTTTCATGCGCAGGATATTGTGCATGCTGGTTTATTTGTTATTCTGCTAACTGGTTGTTCTGTTTTCTCCTCAGCGTTGCATTCTGGTTTCTAGTTTTGCTTTGTTTTCATTTCTGTTTTCATAGCCAGAACAGCCCCATCAATACTCACAACTCTCTTACACCCTTTGTTTGGGCGCGTGTATCTCTGCTGTGCTCGTTCTCTCTGCGCTCCTTGCGTCGCTGCGAGAGCCCTAGCAGGTTCGGGGGGACACGGGATGGCCGCCGAGCCATCCCATAGCATGAGTACTAGTTTAGCGTTTCCGTTCCTTCGATCTGATCATACTTGCTTGCAGGACTAGCTTAAGATCGTGACTAGTTAGCCTCTTCTCTTTCAGAGTTTTATTTACCAATCTGATGCATTCCTGTTTCTGAAAATATTCTGCTGTTATGATTTTGTCCTCTTCTGCTGTATTGATCCTATTTTGTTAGGTCAATTCCGACACTGCTATTCCTTAGTTTCCCCTTCTGGAATCTTGTTCTCCTTCTGATTTTAGTTTAGTTACTATTTCTGTCTTCTGAACTCACTTTCTAATTCTATATTCTCTTTCTAATTTTAGATTCAGTTACTCGTTTCTAATTTCTAAATATGGTAGTTACTACTTTTGGTAGTTTCTAATTTTATTGATTTCTAGTTTTGGAATTACTAATTTTTGAATTTAATAATTCTATCTCTGGTTTCTATTTGTTGGAATTTTCCTATTTCAATTAGGGTTCATGTTTTTGAATCTGACTGTCAGAATTCTCTCAAATTTTTTGGGTCCTCCATACCCAATACACCATTCGACCAGACTTTCATGACTATATGAACAGTCATTATTCTGCAATTGAATTTCTTCCAATTCTGATTTGGTTCCAAATCTCTGCGATTTTGGATTTATATGAAGTTTTCTAACCCTAATCCCTTGGCACAACAGTAAGGTTGCTCCATCACGACCTAGTGGTTGCAGGTTCAAGTCGGGAAACAGCCTCTCTGCAAAGTAGGGGTAAGGCTGCATACATTATGACCCTCCCCAGACCCCACAGTGGCGGGAGCCTCGTGCGTTGGGTATGCCCTTTTTTCTAACCCTAATCCCTAAGATGATTAGAATACACCATTAAGACAAAGCTGACCCATTTCCTTTGAGTTTTTATTTTTTCCCCCCTAACTTTTTGGGATACACAAAAGGAATAAACAAGAATGTAAAAGCATACCCATCCAAACATAGAATCTTTCTTTACAAGGAATAACAACCCCCCCGCCACACTCTTTAAATTTAATCCTGAAATCGAACAATAGAAGCAATAAACTCCTAGTTGCCTAGATTGCAGTTTATTTTCTCAATCTGGGTCGTATTTAACTACATTATATTTTCTGATCAGTCAAAATGATTTTATGGAAAACTTATCCCCAGAAAAACAAATATTGATATATGTCTAGAAGGCTCCCTAACCACATTCTTTGCGGAATGACAACAGAAATTTGAGCACATAAATCAAAATGGTTAGAAGGCATCAGCAGCTTTGCTCAGCAAGACATTTTGCCACTGCTTTTAACTGTATAAATCCCACATTAGATAACTCCAGCTTCATGTCCATAAAGAAGCCACTGCCCTATGGTTAAGCTACTTCATTCAATAACCAGCTCTGCACTTGTAGTGTACATATTAAGCCCACGATAGGAGGATATCAATTGAAGGTCGAACTGTTGTCATACAATGTTGCTTTGCAATTGCCAAATGAAAGGGATTTAGGCAAATATTGTCACTCACAATTTTTTTTCTTTTTTTCTTTTTTTTAGTGTAAGGGAATTTGGTTTTTATTGAACTATTTTTAAAAGCCAGTTTAGGATTTCAAGTACATCTGAACAAAACTTTTTCTTTCTTTCTTTTTTCCCTTAGTTTTTGGAAAGAAGAGATCATTTATCGAAGGCCACCAATTGTTCTGTTTGTAAGGGAAATTCAAATCCCTCCTACTTCCAACATGTCTGTAGCTGTAGTGCTAATCAAATAAATGATCAAATCACTTCGGTTCCCACAGCCGTATTTTATTCTGTTCACATATTTACAGGTCAAATCTAATAAAACGTTTTACAGTTTCCCCAAATGCACAAGCAAATCTACTCTTACGACTGTTTGGAAGTGCCCCCGTGATCCAACATTCACTACTTAACTGACAAGGGGACCTAATGGAACCCAAAAAAGGCTAAAGTCTCCGCCTTTCAATCCCTTTCAAATGCCGAAGGAAAAATAATCGTCCTATCACAAGATCGACACCAAAACCCTTAACTCAAACTGCAAATGCCAATGTAACAATCCCTAGCCCTAAACCTAAGCCACTAAAACAAAACAAATAAAAAGAATGAGCTGCAGAAAGCCAGAAACCTGATCGTACACATAGACAGCTAACCGCAACGGTCGTTTTATTTCAAACTTATAAAATTTCTTCAGAGGAAAAAATCTCAATGGATGGAGAGATCTCTCAAAATTAGTAACTGAAAGTGATTATTGTAACGGTGAATTCAAGTAAAGATAAGATTAGGGTTCAGAACCTGTTGTTGCTTTGCGACCTGTTCCCGGAGCTTCGTAGCTTGCTTTCTGATTGCATCCATTCAAGGAGTACTGTGAATGTCTCAGGCTTCTGTATCAGAATCAGAAGCAGAAGCAGAAGAACCAATGTGGGAGAGAGAGAGAGAAGGAAGGGAAGAGAGATCTAAAGAAGAGAGAAAAGACTTCCAAAATAGGAGAAAGTTTGGTCTTTTTAATTTGTCGGAAACTCGGTCCAATGTTAAATGTCCATATATCAAGCACGAAGGATTACCTCACGCGGTCACACCTAAATATCGTGGACAGCGTATCGGAGTCGGCCATCGCCGACGAGCGATTTAGAAATTTGAAATGTTCTTGGAGTTCCCTTTTTTAATACTCTTTCTTTATTTTATTTTTTATTCTTTTCTTTTTTTCTTAGGAAGAGGATTTGATCGGGTATGCCATGCTGTGGATGTGAGAAGATTCTGATTGGACGGACCTTGATGTGTGTGCTACACAGTCATCATTAAAGATTCCAAAATAAGGGTTTGGGTAAAAAACTATGATGCACAATTAATAATCAATAGAACATAGTGACATAACCTTTTTCCTGAATGAAAAGGTCTTCTGAGCCCACCAAAAGCCCAACAGGGTCTGGGTTGGGCTTTGTGGAATAAGGACTTTGTCTAAGCCCATCTTGGCCTTGTATATGAGTATCTTATATAATATATAGTTATGCATAATTATATCATACACGTGGTCAAAAAACATGGGCAACCAAAGCCAACCCGGGCATGCCTAGAGCAAAATATAAGGGGTTGCTATGGTTGATCAAGGCCAATTAGGTCCAGCCAGGGTCAATCTAGGGCTGGGTTGGGTTGAGCTCTATAGGGCTTGGTAGAACTTGGATTATGTGCCGAGTTACTAGGAGATAGGGTTGGGCCGGGCTTTTAAAAACCTAACCCAACCTGACCGTGGATGCCCCCTCCCTCTCCCTTTGAAAATTTTAACTTGCTGACCACATCTTATATGACTTGGCATCAGGCTAACAAAAAACAAATGTTAATTACACTGGCCTCCCTTGCAGTTTGTTCTATTTTTATAACCATCCTTTGCAAGACTAACAATTACTCTGTACCTCTGTAGTTGACGGTGTTTGAGCTCCATTTGGAATAATCTATTATTATGTATATGTGAAAGTTGGAGATGGGATAGTGTAGGTATGAAAGTTGGATCGAGATCCTCCCCAATAACTCTCCTTCCAATCAGATATAGAGATGTTTGGGGCTACGTGCTAACCACATGGGGCTGCTTGCCTGTGTTTGGTTGAAAAGAAGTTGGAGGAAAAGTTGTTGGGGAGGATCTTAATTTGTGAAAGTTTGGCTCAAATCACCCCTACTTCAAGGCATTAGGTGGAGATCAAATAACATATTAAGACACATCCAAGGCTCCAGATAATCGATGCAATGCTATACCACGCCATATACCATGTTAGATAAATGGCAAAACCATGAAACACTAATTAAGGTTCGATCCCAAAACCTCAAAATATTAGGTGAAAGAATAGTCCAATAGTATTTCCTTTTTGCATGAATAACAAAAATATATTAAGACGCATAATTTTTTTTCTCTTTCTTTTTTAGGGTGAGGTACAAAGCCTTTTTCTTTTATGTTGCAAGGGCCACTATGGCCACACATGAATACAAGACCAACGAGGGGCCAAACAAATCCCACACAAGGGGACCAACAAGAGGCCCAATCGGTAGGGCGTAAACGAATTCGAACACCTACCATTGGATTTACGTTAGTCTTCACAATTCAACAGCTTAGACATACGAGTACAAAATCCACTAACACCATATCTTCAAAATTCAAATGTGCTCTCAAATTTTTGCACTGTTTGATACTTTACATTGTACCATTTGAATTCAAAATTCGAATGAGATTGAAAGAGAAAAAAATGCAGAAGAACCACCACCCACCACCAAAAGAGAGGCAAACATCACAGAAGAAAGGGATTGGTGTGCCTTTTGGGAACCTCCCTTTAAACCTAAATTTCTATTTCTGTCACAGCAAAGGCCGTAGAATGCGACAACACTCACTCACTCACCCACCCATTCCCTTAATAGTACTAAGCCACTCACGAGTCACTAAGCCAAGGAAGTGCATTTTTTATGGGCATTGCCGTCTCCTCTCATGGTGGAAGTCAATGGTCAACGACTTTGGTACTTGAGATTTGAGAATATCATTTTCATCTATCGGTGGTCATGTGGTCATCGTCAGATTGATATGACAGAATCCAGCCATATCGGGCAGTAATCGAAAAGGAAATTGCCTTTTCATACTCCTTGATCCATGCTAAGGGTGTCAGAAACCAACAAAAACTGTCTAGAGTTACGTGGATCCCTTCCTTCCTCTTGTTGCCAACGCCGAAGTGAGGCCAGCGGGCAGAACGAGGTGTGTAAGGGACTGAGTTTTTTTTCTTGAGAATATTCGAAGTTCCGGGAAACGTAACCTTGAAATAATGCAAAAGGTAATGATAAAATAAGAATAATTAATGGATATAAATTTATGAGATTTGATAAGGTTATCTATTTCCTCGATGAAATAAAATTCTGCTTTAATATTAATGGAGAATTGAATTATAATACTCGTCTTCACACTTTTCAGTATTACTTACATTACAAAGAAACCTTGTTATAAATATATAATAAAAAATCTTAATTTTAAAAGTATAAAATTATTCTCAAATAAAAAAATTAAACCGTATCACAGTCCTGCCTATCGAGGCGTCTGCACCAGTACTTTTTAGATTAAATTATTCGTAAAATTTGTGAAAAATGTCGATTGATTCATAGGGGACGAATTATGGTAATTTGTTCTAATCCGAGACATAAGCCTGTTTAATAAATGGTTTAATTATAGCTTTAAAAAAAAAATATTTATTAAATGATGTGGTTCTGTTTTGAACCGTTAAACAAACGATTTCAAACAGTTTTGGTTCGAATCGTTTAAACCGAAACACTTCCTATGTCTGTGTCCCTCGCTTCCTCGACGAAGGCAAGGCCTCCAACAACTCATACAGATGGGGATCGATGATATGCAGATCGCTTTTCTTCCATTCCCAAATTTCCATAATGACCACTACGCATTCTCTTGAAATTTATCTCTAATTCTCTATTCAGTATTTGACCTAACCGACCAAGCACTCACACACACACTCAGAAAAGAAAATTCCTCAATCCACAATAAAGGAAGTTACAAATTGCAAACAACCACGTTAGCAGGTTTGATCGATCGGGTTTGACAATAATGTACGACAATAATCTCTCTCAACCTCTCTCCGCATTTCACAGTGCATCCACAGATCCGGATTTCAGGAATCAGTACAGTGGCGCACCATTGCCACTAGTAGCAGTGTTTCCGCAGCTAGGTTATGGTAATTTCATTATCTCTTCTCTGTTGTTGGTGAGTGGTGGGTAAGTGGGTCCCTTGCTTCTTCTTGTTACATTTCTTTCCTTCAAGGTTTGGAGTCACTAGTCCTGTTATTCGCTTATCACTCTTGCTCTGCAACTACATATATCCACTTTGATTACACTTTTAGTCCTTCGTTAGGTCTCCTTGATTCATGTAATGGCTTGTTCATCATGGGTTTTTCTTATTTCTCTCGAACTTGCCATTTCTGTTTCTCTATTACTTGCAACTGCAAGCAACGTGAGGGTTCTGCTCCTCTTCTTCTGATATTGTCTCTGTTATACTCGTAGTGTTTGTTCATGAACTATTTATATGTTTATGGTTATTCTATAGGTTCACATTGTCTATATGGGCGGCAGACACCCCGATAAACCTCAGCTCACTCAGGATTCCTATCATGAGATTCTTTCCACTCTACTCGGAAGGTTCCACTTGTTTGTTATTCATCCATTGATATTCCTTTCCATTCAAAATTTCAGACAGATAGGCTTCCATAATTATTCTTTTCAAATGGAATTGTAAATTGTAATCACATTCTCTATTAAAATTATTCTTCGATAAAGAAAACAGAAACAGAACAACTTACAGAGTCGTAAATTTTTATAGCTTGTGATATTAATTGTTGAGCTCTGGTCCTTTTTCCAGCGAACATGCTACGACGTCGCCAATTCTGTACAGTTACAAACATGGGTTTTTTGGCTTCGCTGCAGTGCTTACGCAGTCCCAAGCTGAGCTTATTGCAGGTCTATCTGCGAACACAACTCCTCTATTTTCTTAACATGATTAAACGCACTTGAAAATAAATACTCTTTTTATTTTATTTTTGTGAATCCAGCAAGTTTCCCTGGAGTTGTTTCTGTAGTCCCGAATCGCATTTTTAGTCCACATACAACTAGAAGTTGGGATTTCCTGCAAGTGGCACCCAATGAAGAGGACGGGATTCTTTCAAAGAGTCAGTCAGGCGATGGGTCGATTATTGGCATCATGGATACTGGTGCGTGCATATATGCTGCATTTGCTTTTGTATTTTGGGATTTGCTTTTCTGTATTCGTGTACGTTGTGTAGGAATATGGCCTGAGTCTCCGAGCTTCAGGGACAATGACATGGGAGAGGTTCCATGTCGATGGAATGGGGTATGCCAAGAAGGAGAGGAGTTCAATATCTCCAATTGTAATAGGTTAAACACCACTCCTATCTTTTCTTACTTTGCTTCCTTTATGTAGCTACATTTATATTCAAGATTCCAGGTGTATTTTCGTTGCATTTCCTTGTGTATTTTCTCGCCCTGGGTGGGGGGTCTTTAATCATTACGTACAATCTCACTGTTACATCTTTCCTGAATAAAAATCCAACCATTGATGAACTGATGAACATAGGTTTAGTTCCTCTAAATTTTGTTGTTTCTCACCGTTGTGTTTGAAATTTACCATGAATTCCATCAGAATTGTTATTCATTTACCTCTCTTCATGCACTGGTGATCCCACTTGTCGTTTACTCTCGATTTTTTTCTCTATAATTTTTTCGTTTCTACAAATTTGCCTCTATTTGACGTGGATGCCCATATTCCCACTAATTTCTTTAGAAATCATGTTTTTCACATAGCATGTTTCTCTCAGTTTTTCTGTCTCATTTTTGTTTGTTTATTTATTTATTTTGACAGCCTGGTATATTTGATCCCATTCTCTTCTTAGTAACTTTAAAACAAGGGATGGTCATTGTGAAGATATTTCACCATCCATGTTATGAATAGACAGCAAAACATTCATTCAATATTGACTGAATCTGTGATAGGTTGAATACTCAACCTTGACACAACTAAGCTATATTACAGCTTTTTTTTTTTTTTTGGGCTGTGGAAGTGCACAAATCCTGTTCTTCCATTCACTCGCATTTTATATCTACTTTTAACTTGCTATATAACCCATAGGCTTTGCTCACCACAGGGTCTAGCCACAAAAGTTAGTGCCTTTAGTTTCTTGCAAAACCCAGCAGTCACTAAAGTACGAACAGAAGTGGGTCTGCTTCTTGGAACTACGACGGTCATGGTAAAGCAAGTGGTGGCCTGATTATAGGTTGTTCATATGCAGCAAACAAATATAATTATGAATTGACCTCTTGAAATCAGGTCTAGCACTGCAATTCATGAGGATAACTGAATCTAGAAAGGCACTTCCTTCATGGACCGTTTGGAATGATAAAGGAGGAGGAGCCTTATAGTATGAATCAAACAGATTTAACATTATGTCACAGGAATTTTCATAAGCACAGACTTAGTGGATGTGAAAGTCAAATGATCTTTTTTTGTTCCTCGGTTGAAAAGAGATGTCTTGACTCTTGAGCAATCGGAGAAGCACTTCGATAAACAGATTTGATCTTGACCGACTCAATTAAGGTGCAAACTTAGCACTCAACTTTGTTTTGGCACTAGTTTCTAACACCTTATTTGGACAAGAATGAATATGATGATGCAGTACGAGGCCAGACACAAGCACTTAGTGATTGATTTTAGAAACTGTTAGGAACATGTTTATCATTCCCATAATTCCAAAGCATTAGTGGAAATCTCATTGGAGTGCTTTCCGTGCACAAATAACAGTGTAATATGTGTGCTTATCATCCAGAAGTTTAAGCCTAAGTAATATAACTACATATTATAGATTTGATTGGAAGATTGACATAATGGACCTGATTTAATCTCATTTATGCAGAACTATGAGAATTTTAAAAGCTAAGAAGCTAATATTGTAACTTATGAGAGAGATGGGCCTGAACCTTTTGTGTCATTCATAGTTTCCACTAATTAAGATCACAATTGTAACTGTAATAGCAGAAGCAAGGACGAAACTAATAACATATCCCCAACAAAAGAATTCCTTCAATAAATTATTCAATTCTTCTGTAAATAATTATAACTAAATATTTTAAATTCTTTTTGAGCAATTATACCTCAAATTAAGTGCTGGGATTAGAATAACTTTCTTCCAAGCTCTAAAAAAGCAGCTAAAACAAGATGAAATTGGCCATTAAAACTTTGTAGTTAGCATCCATTAAAAAACATGATGGATGAACAATCAAATTCCATGTGAGTTTTGAAAACCATTCCGTTAGCATCCATTAATTCAACTGCCAGAGCGATTGATGGCAATGAGAAAAAGAAACCACAAAGAAGTTTCGTCTGGTATTAATGAAAAGTTGAATTATAAAACCATGATTTTAAGGGAGGTAAAAATTTGCCAAATGATCATCTTTAATTTTGTCATCAGATGGAGGCTGTTGCTTGGTGCAATGTTAGAACCTCTGGCTGCCAGCGCAAAGATGTGGGTTCAAGTCTTGAGAGCAGCCATTTCGTGCAAAATACCAAAGGTTATGATCCGTTTCTAGTCCATGGGGACCCTCCATGAACTGGATTTACACTGGTTTACAGCCTTCAGTTATGTCATCAATGTTACAACCACATTTCCCAAAAGCTCAAGCTGTTAAGTAAGGGCTACAACAATTTATATCAACTCAGCACCACACCTCCTGCATGTGCAGGCCCACAAACACACGCACATGGCTCTGCAAGCGATGCTATTATGTGGTAGTGCCTTCACATAGCACCAAGGAGCACAAGGCCTAGGGCCACAACAACACATAACACAAACCCCTGGCACTTACTAGGGATTGACCACTTGACCTCCTGGCTCAGGTACTCTGTTACAATTGCTTATCCCAAGCTCAGGCTGTTAAGTAAG
This sequence comes from Macadamia integrifolia, assembly GCF_013358625.1. Taxonomy (NCBI): domain Eukaryota; kingdom Viridiplantae; phylum Streptophyta; class Magnoliopsida; order Proteales; family Proteaceae; genus Macadamia; species Macadamia integrifolia. Next base: position 34,698,798 of record NC_056563.1, on the reverse strand, counting down.
GCCTACAACAATTTATATCAGCATGTACCAACAATAAAATTCTAAATATTTAATACTAAAAGGTAAATGGTGATACTGTAGTCAATCCTACAGAGATCACAGGCAACAGATGGGTGGAACATATCATAATTGTAGAACATATTAGAGCAATCAATAAATTAAAGCTGTTTAGTTTAATTTTTATGTTTATCAAATTACTGGTTTTGAGTTCTGACAAGAAGACTGCTTTCATGAGTGTAAGAAAAATCTCATTTTCACAAGAAAACTTGTTTCATTAGCTTGGGCATCTGATAAAATTGTACAAACCAGTTTTAATAAATTCTTTGAGATTTGTCATGCTCGTTTTTCTAATCGCATCTATGGGTTGGATGATTTCATTCTTATTTTTTCAATTCTTCATCTTGTAGGAATAGGAGTAACTGTTCTTAGAAAAGTGGCACTGTCCATTTTGCAGCAATTGCTAATGTGTTTTCCAACTAGGGGAAATCATCTGTTGGTGGAAACCTTAAAAGTGTGTTCTGTTTGTTCTCAAGGAGCAAATTGGATTCAAAGGAGTAACTGGGTTCTTTGCTTCCCATTTTTTTGTTTAGATTTCACTATGTGTATTTGAAGTGGCAGAAGCATAGACCAGGAGTACGTAGACTGGCTTTTGGAGTTTTAATTCATCAGATATTAGGCTTCTTTGTGCAGGAAAATTATTGGAGCACGTTGGTACTTTAAAGGGTACGAAGCTGAATTTGGAAAGGTGAATACAAGTGGGATTGAGTTCTTATCTCCCCGGGATGCGGCGGGCCATGGCACTCACACTTCATCTATCGCAGCTGGTGCATTGATACAAAACGCAAGCTTCATGGGACTCGCTCAGGGACTTGCAAGAGGTGGTGCTCCAGCATCTAGGTTAGCCATGTACAAAGTCTGTTGGTCAACAGGTGGCTGTAGCTCGGCTGACCTTCTTGCAGCTTTTGATGATGCCATTTCTGATGGAGTGGATGTGCTTTCTATCTCTCTGGGCTCGCCAACGCCACTTGATTCTTATGTTGAGGATGTTTTGGCCATTGGTTCATTCCATGCTGTGGCTAATGGGATAACTGTAGTCTGCTCAGCTGGAAATTCTGGTCCTTTCTCACAGACAGTTTCAAATACGGCTCCCTGGATTATAACAGTTGCAGCTAGCACAATTGATAGAGCCTTCCCCACTGCATTTACTCTAGGGAACAACTTAACTTTTGTGGTACTTTCTCATTTGAATTTTAAAGATGGACATCTGTGCTTTGTGCATTTATAATTGAGAAATGCTGATTAGTGTATGCATATGATTATCCTTGCCTAAAGAATATTGAACAATCTCTTTGATGGCAAACATATTGATGTGCATTGTCGTATTTGAAGACTCATTATCCACTTATTTTTAAGTTCAGTAATATTATTTCCAAACTTCTATAGGTGCTTTCTTATATCTTCACTTTAAGTCAGTTATTCAACTTTGGACAACTTAATGTAGGGTCAAGCTTTGTATACGGGGAATCATGTGGAAAAGTTCTACCCAATAGTTTATGGAGAAGATATTGCTTCCACTGATTCAGATGCAAATAATGCAAGGTACACTAGAAGATGTTTGCATTTGCTTATGCTGTTAGTCCAAGTTCTGCATTATCCTCTATGCTATAGCAAAGAAGGGTTAGCCGTAGCAGATTGTTTATTTCTATAAATTTCTCTTTCAATTTTTATTTTTTCTATTCTTCAGAAGCTGTGATATAGACTCTCTGAATGCCACTTTAGCAAGAGGAAAGGTGGTTCTCTGTTTCCAATCTTGGCTACAGAGGTCAGCTTCTGTTGCTGTAGCAACCATAATGAGAGCTAAGGGTGTTGGACTTATCTTTGCTCAGCTCCCAACAAAGGGTGTTGCTTCTTCCTCTGGAATCCCATGTGTTCAAGTGGACATAACAGTAGGAACATCTGTGCTGATATACATGTCAACCACCAGGTAATCCTAATAGGGTGTGTTCGGCCCCCTTTTTTGCCTATCACTTGCCCACTCTGTAATTATATGTATTGTATCCCCTTGCTTCTTTTACCTTCCCCCCATAAACCTTTCACAATTAACTGTTTTCGTATATTTTTGGCTTCTCTTGCATAATATAATACTATTTTTCTATTAAATAATATTCGGCCATACTGACCATGCCACTGGCATCTTCTCTTCTTCTTGTTTTCCCTTTTTGGAAGTTGGAATGATGAAAATTGGAGACATCTTGAAATTTTATTTTATTTATTTATTTAGTGTTTTTGTAAGAGTGATTTTTTATGTACTATCTTTTCCCTGGTAAGAAATCCTACCATTTCACATTGCCATCATTTACCAATAACAAGTAGCAAAATTTCTTGCAATGGGGGGAGTAAGTTGCCTTTTATATTATTGACATTTATATCACAGAAATCCAGTAGTCAGATTCAGCCTTACAAAAACGACTATAGGGAGACAAATTTCCCCAGAGGTGGCATTCTTCTCATCTCGTGGACCTAGTTCACTTTCTCCCTCGGTGCTGAAGGTTTTCTTCCTTTAACTTTGTTCAGAATTATTTCTTCTTTATTATTATTTTTATTTCATTTATGTTTATTTCACTGTGTACACAGCCTGACATTGCTGCTCCTGGGGTTAATATCTTAGCATCCTGGTCCCCTGCTTCCTCTTTGGTGGGTGATGTTGGTCAAAAGAAACTACCTTCACTTGACTTTAATATCGACTCTGGAACCTCCATGTCTTGTCCTCATATTTCAGGTATTGTGGCACTTGTCAAGTCTATACATCCTGACTGGAGCCCTGCGGCAATAAAATCAGCATTGATCACAACAGGTAAAACGGATAATTATGCTCTTTCCGTTATAAGATGTGATTTATGGGTTGTCAAATTTCTCTCGCTCTCACTTTCTCCCTCTCACCATCTCACCCAGCCTCTACGAAGGATGAATATGGTCAGACTGCAGTGGCTGAGGGAGCTCCTCACAAGCAGGCTGATCCATTTGATTTTGGAGGCGGCAATGTCATTCCTAACAAAGCTGCTGATCCGGGTCTTGTATTTGACATGGAAATCTTAGACCATATATATTTTCTTTGTTCAATGGGCTACAATGACTCTGCTGTGAGTTTAATGACTAGGCACCAGACAATCTGTGACCGTGGAACCTCGTGGTCTCAGTTGGACCTCAATCTGCCATCCATCTCCATTCCGGAGCTAAAGAAGAACATGACTGTCTGGAGAACAGTTACAAATGTGGGTCCTGTTATGTCTATATACACTGCTTGTGTTAAAGCTCCTCCAGGTGTAATTGTGGAAGTTGAGCCAGAAATTCTGTCATTCAATTCTACAGCGAACAAGTTGAAGTTCAAGGTGACTCTCCATTCCATGTTAGAAGTGCAAGGTACATACACCTTTGGAAGTGTTTCTTGGGAAGATGGTGTACATGTAGTAAGGATACCATTGATTGTTCGGCTTGTTATTGATGATTTCTATGCAGATACTTGATGCAGGTAGTAAAGGCTGTATGCCTGTACCATTATTTTATGATCAATTTTTAAAAAATATTTTCTTGGTTCTTGATGGGGGGATGTCCTAGTACCTAAAATGCTAGAACTCTGATAACCTACCCATACGTGTATGCTGTGCTTACGTTTAGGTGATGACCTCTCTCCGACTCACACCTTCTGCGATTAAGATTACATGAAGGGCATTTATGAAAGCAAAAAAGATGGATGCCATCATCTAATAGTAAGTCCAGAGGGAGATGATCCAGACTCATTATGCTGTAATTTTATACGGGTACTTTGAAGCCTCAGGACTCTAGGTTGGTCTCATCCCTAGGACAGCCCATCTAACTCAATTTTGGAGACTGAGTCAGGTTTTGTTGAGCTGATCCAAATGAAGTATTTTAAGCTGTGAGACATCTGATATTAAGTTTACATTAAGTATGAGGCAAGAGATCTCTGCTTGGTTGCATGGCTCCTGCACCAGCACGGGGGCTAATGAGAGCATGCACATGGGCATCAACATGAATGAAATTTTTTGTTTCACTAGGCTTGGTGGTAATTTTGCACCCTCCTGTATTATTGCAGGAGGCATACTGTTAATTATCATACATTGTTTGCCATCGAACTACAGTTACCTGAAATTTAAAATGCGTTGGAAATTTAAAATTTGAATATTTAAATTTCAAACACATTCCTTACTAACTTGCAAAGACTTTATCTTTCTGTTTTTGGGGGTGGGTTTGTGGTGGTTTAGTCAATGGATTTTTATTTTATATCATAATTAAAGAAATTTACTTGTAAATATCAAACATGTCATTATATTTAAGTATTAAGATCAAATGTATTTAATCCTCTCCCTCAACCACTATTTCTATTTACCTAAATATCCCTATGATATATATATATATATATATATTTTCCCATTTACCCGATGAAACAAATTTTCACATTTACCCGATTTCTCTAATTTTCAAAAGGGAATGTTTAAATGACACTTTATAAGTGAATTTAGAACTTGTAAACTTCTTTTGATTGCTCTTGGTCTTAAGCCTAAATGCTCCGAGTGAAAACAAAAAAAGAAAAAAAAAAGTTTGGGAGAGAGAGATCCGACAAGCTTGAACCTTTAGAGCGCGGAAGCCTTGATCATCCCCTCTCTCTCTCTCTCCCCGTCTCCCTATACTGAGGGGTTGGGAAACTCAAATCCAGTGATGTTTAGAGTTTTTGATTTCAAGGGTAAGGGATGGGACCAAATACCTTATCTTCAGTTTGGGGGTTTTGCAATGAAATGTAGGGATGTTGTTGGATCATGCCATCCATTCTTAAAGGGTTTGCAACAAAGAAGAAAACACCCTAAGCTAGATTTGGGTGTTTTGCAATGAAGGTTAAAGGGGTAAACTTACCGTTCTTCAGGGGTAGTTTGGCCATTAAAAAAAAATTAACCACGTGATGTTATCACTTAACGGGAGCAACTAACATGGTAGATTTGTATTATTTTGATATGAAAGTAGGGGAGGTATTTGATATATCCCAAAAAAATTGGAACACATGATATTCCTAAAAGTCACATGGGTGATATAAGAAATTTTCCCTTTTTATTATTTTCTTAAATATCTTTTTAAAGATTTCATGCGTGTGCGGTTAAAAGTTAAGACCAATGTAAAATGAAAACTTTCAAGTGAATTCTCCTTTTCCTTATAGATCACCTACAAAAGTCTGTTTGGACGTTTTTCACTTGGAAACCTACCAGAACCCCAGAGATGTTGATTATTAATGCCATCTTAATGGGCTTAATAGGGCGTAATGGGGTTTAATGAGCTATTATCTTTTGTTTTTAATCCTGAGAAAAGGTTGTACACACTGTTCAATTGTTTATCATGAATTAGTTTCTCGACATTTTTTATGTAAGGCTGCGTAGTTATTATCCTTTTCTCCTCTCAGCCTTACACATGCAGAAGCCTTGTACATCAAGTACGCATTTTATTTTTTAGAATAGTGCATTCGTCACCCATTAACTACGCTTTAAAACTACCTTGAAGTCATGTCAATTCCTTTAAAATAACTAAAATGTTGACTTGTAGGTTAAAATAAGGGGAAGTAGGTATTATTACTTAACGTTTGCCATTTGATCTGTGGAGGCAACTACTTGTTTATTTATGGATTTACTTGATAATTTGACTGAGGCATTGCCCTACTAAGCCTAATAACCAGGTGGCCACATCAGCCAACCCTGGGAATGACAAAAATAGGTAAGCCTCACCCACTTTTTTTCCTAATCTGATTTGACCATTGGATTCCGATTCCTCAAAGACTCTACCATCAGAAGCACTTGATAGTGATAGTAGTCTAAAAAAAAAAATGATAATAGTCAAAGATGATTTGAAGGTCTTTACACAATGAGAAAGGAAATGTTTAAGGCAAATTGCTTAAAGTATTTACATGTAGGGTTTTCTAGTGATATAGTTGGATGGAATCAAATCTCTTTTGAAATAAATGTGATAAGATAGAGGTTTCACTCTGCTTCAGAGTTTTTACTTAATAGTAGATAGTCCTTTCTTAGTGAGGCTTCACTCTGATACCAAGTCATCCTTGTGGCATGAATGTTGGGGCTGAGAAGCCTTTATGATTCTATTGATACGGATCTTGAAAAAATTCAACTCTCTAAATCAATTTATAAGATGAGAGAACCCTATCAACTCAGATCAATTTTTTCTCAAAATTGATATAAGATTAACCTCCATATATATATATATATATATGACTGATGGCATAACCAACACTCATCACAGCTGGCAGCGTGTAGATCCCACTCCTAAAGAAACAAATGAAAAAAAAAATGTGAAACCTCGATAAGCTTATCCTTGTGGGAGTCCCACATTTTTCTAAAGAAGAAAGATCTACTAGCAAATTGCCTTAGATATTCCAATACTTAAAAATGACAGATAAAGTAGGCCGACTTGGATTGAAGCTTCTACTAATAAAAAGTCAAAAGAGGAATGCTAAGCGTATAAAAATGTACAAAAAAGGATACTTTAACCACAAAATTTGGGGAGTCCTCCGCTCCTACCATGTAAAAACAAGTAAGACCCACTATGATTTTGACTTTTGAAATAATTTGAGCGCGTATTAAGGCCTTAACATTGCCCACCATTTCTCAAATTCAAATTCGTTACTTCACTTCTAAGTGACTTTAATAATGTATCCGTTTGATTTACCAAATTATAATAATGTATGCTTTTGTAGATTAGAAATGTACAAAGAAAAAAGGTTGAAGGGAGGAGCGGTCAGATGCCCAAGATGATAGAGCTGGAAATCTCACCAATGAGACAACGATAGATGGATTCATTCATATATTTTATCGGAGGAGAGAGAGTCCATAGAGAGCATATTAGGTTCTCCTACAAGAGTTCATGGAGTCCATAGTTATTTTAGCAGGTTTTTAATTTTGGGCTTCAGAGTGAGAGAGTGACTTGTCTCTCATGGGTTGGGGTAAGGTGGGTTATGTCCCCCCTTGTTTTTTATCATCAATTTATTTTTTAATAAAATTCTAGAGGCAATCTCGGGTCCCAGATAATATTCGGGGTAAAAAAAAAAAAAAATCTAGAGGCAATCTCGGGTCCCAGATAATATTCGGGGTAAAAAAAAAAAAAAAGCTCGTCTCATACGAGAATCGTTCTTATACGATCGTGATCCACACAGAGAAAAGCTTTGTGGTGGATTTCATATTTGTGGAAATCTAATCCATGGTCGTGCCAAGTAGGTCTCATGATTTCTTATTGGTCTCATGCAAAAGTGATAGTCTAACAGTGGAAGTTAATAGTTCGATATGGAAACTTATAAGAACTTGAGCACCCTCTTATTATTTGTGAGAAAAAAAAAGAAAGCTAGGTGGGGTGGTCCTTACGACCTGACACAAGGGTAGGTGTAATTATCTCTTTACCTCCATTGAAAAACCCCAATAATGTTGATACTTCTATGTGCACTTTCATTGGCCTCACGATGGTGCAAGGGCCACGTGACTAGGTTGCGATCTCCAGCTATTATTTATGTTTCTTAGCTCCTTGGTAAATTATCACTTTATGGTTTGAATTACGTTGGATGAAATAACAAGTAACTTACATTAATGGTTTAGTGCACGGTATTGGATTGGGTATCAGTTATTTATCAATAAATAAATAAAGATAATTGTTACATTAGAAACTAAAATGATATTAATACGGATCGATTAAGATTGAACAGATTTACCCTTGGTTTTCCTAAAAAATAATTCTTATTGTTTTTCCCTTGGTATACCATTCCACCAATATATATATATATATATATATATATAACCAGAAGAAGAAGAGTACATGTGATCATGATTTCAAGTATAACCAGAAGAAGAAGAGTACATGTGATCATGATTTCAAGTATTAGTATCGTATCAATATTGACTGAGATCGATACTGATTCTTGACCAATTCAGATCGACTACTCATATCATTTTGGGGATAAAATCATAAAAAAAATATATATATATATATATATATTTTTTTTTTTAAAACAAGGACAAAAGTGACCAATGTACACCAATTCGGATCGGTGCGGATGCCTACATCCTTGCATGTGATGGGTTTCTTTCTTCTTTTTTAATGTAGCAGAGTAGCATAGAAATCATGTGAGTTGAGAGTTGGGCGACAGCAAAGCTGGGCTTCGCTTGTTTCGAAAGCAAGCGTGTCCGGTGCTGGGACTCCATTCTTCACACTCCACAGTGGCCGGTGGTGGTGATTGGAGACACTTTTTATTTTTTATTTTCTCATGATGAAGACAGAGGTTGTTGTTTAGATGAGGCTTGAGAAAGTAGTACATGGAATTTGTTAAGGGAGAAACCATCCCAAGGGAGACTGGGGTACCCTTTTTCTCTCCTTTACCAGCTCTGCTTTAAACTATATAGTGCCACACCATACCATAAGTGCCAGAGGTAATTGCAGGTTTTAAAAGACTAAAAACTAGAGATGTTTTTTTTTAAATGAAATATCAATGGTGGGCACAGGGCGGCTTCCAAATTGCATCAGAGTTGCTATTTCATTTAATTCCCCTTTCACTTTCTCTTTCTCTGAACTGAAGTTCTTGACTGAAAAGAGTTCTTATACTTTCCAGTGTCGTTTTGTGACTATTTTCTGAAAGCTCTGGGACCCTGTCTTTGAGAAGGTTTAAAATTTAAATTTTAAAGTAGGAAATCCAATTTGGTTTGTGTAAAAGTGAAAAAAAAGGAAGGATTGAGTGTTAGTACCTTGTGAAATTTAGGCATGATTGGAGGAAAAATCAAAGGGAAACAGAGAAAGAAAAAGAAAGAAATCAATCCTGAGAATTGAAAAACAACCCAAAATAGCGGCGATCAACGCGGTGAGAGTGTGAGACTCACACAAATCACATACCCATCTCTCTCTCTCTCTCTCTCTCTCTCTCTCTCTCGAAAAGTCCCCAAATCCAGACGGAAACTCAACATTCACCACCATCACACCGGTGGCGGAGAGAGAGAGGACATGGGATCTCCCCTCTGTTTAATTGATTTCAAAAACCCACAAAAGAAAAAGGAGAAAAAGGGAGAATCAGATTGAGTAATAGAAAGGGACAAAACTAAAAAGAGCTAAAAACCATAAGAAGAAAGATGGGTTGTTTCCTGGAAAAGTCTCAGATTTTGGATGATTCCTTTCTTTCTTTTCCTTTATTTTTTCCCTCAATTTTGGTGTGAGATTTTCAGCTTCGGTGGGATAGGAATTCAAAATCCGGTACCGACTCTGTGTGGGAAACTCTGAAAGGGGTCTGATATGGCTGGCTACGCTACCACACGCGCCGCCCACCTTACACTGGAATTCTTTCTTGGAATAGTAAAATATGAATTAGAATAGTCTTCTTTACTCTTTCTTCCTAGTAGTTTCATCACCTCCATTCAAACTCAATATCTCCAAAATTATTTTTTATTTTTTATTTTTTATTTTAAGATTCTTTTTAAGATTATTAGAAGACGGGGAAAATTAAAAAAATTGACTTGTCAGGACTCAGGACCTGGACTGGACTGGGCTACCGTTACATAACTTTGTCCCTATTACATTTAAAAGCTTAGAATCTTTCTTATCTTCCTTACCTAAAATATATAAAATGGTACAGAAGAGGGAAGAGGAGTAGGACGAAACAAGAGAGAGAGAGAGAGAGAGAGGGGGGGTAAATTAAAGGAGGCTAGACCTGAAAGGGAGGATAATTGTTTCGTCCAAGGACCCTTTTAACCCTCAATCAATGCTCTACCAAACTACAGCCCTTTGCTCCTCTTTCAACCCTTCTTCAACCACTTCTTCCTCCTCCTCCTCTGTTTCTGTTACTGCTACTTCCTGTCCTCTGCCTCCTCACTTCCCCTTCTGTCCTTTACCTTCTCAGGCTCAGGTAACAATATTATCTATTATTTTTTAGCTATGAAATATTCCTTTTAATGAAAAAATTTGTTCTTTTTTCTTTTCTGGGAATATTCTCACAATACAATTTGGTCTTTTGTCTTGCTTTTTTAACTATAGATAAAACCAGAAATGGATTGCGTGGTGGCAAAAGCATTGAAAGGCAGTTTCCGACCAGAGATGGGCTTCATGAAATCATCTCCGCAAGCGTTTCTTGATGAGCCGTGGGTTGGAAATGTACCGACGGTTGTTCCCGGCGACGATTTATTCGTCGACGACCTCCTCGACTTCCCCAACGACGATGTTGAAGAGGGTCTTTCTCAAGGACTAGAAGGAGAGAAGCCCTGCCCCTCTGTTTCTTCTTCCCAAGGAGAACAAACCTTCCATGATAACTCCAACTCTGCTAGCTTTTCCTTTTCAGAACTCACCGTTCCGGTAAGTAACCATAGAGAAAACCCACAAAGAGACTTCATTTTTTCTCTGATTTTTTCTTTCTTTCATTTTGATATAACTTGATTTTTTGTTTTTGCCCCCCTTTTTCCAGGCGGACGATTTAGCAGACTTAGAATGGTTATCTCACTTCGTGGAAGATTCTTTCCTGGAATTCTCAGTACCAAATCCATCCTCCACTTCAAGCCCCACAAACAAAACGCAGAATGGAATCCATAAGTTGCCTGAACCGGAAGCCGTAAAAGGTGCTTCGGTGAAACCTCCCAGTTTCTGTTTCCCAACGTTTGTTCCGTGTAAGGCCAGGAGCAAGCGTTCCAGAACGGGAGGGCGAACATGGTCTCTGGGGTCGCTTTCGTTTACCGAGTCGTCTTGCACATCTTCTTCATCGACGACGACGACGACTTCGTCATCGTCCTCCTCCACGTCACTCCTTACCTTCTCGGAAAGCGGCCACAACGTGGACTTTTTGTATTACCTAGGGAAGCCGCCAGCGAAGAAACAGAAGAAAAAGAGGAAATTGGTGGCGGAGGCCACTGGAAGCCAGCATCACCACCAGCAACAACCACAAGCTCCAAGGAGGTGTAGCCATTGCCTTGTGCAGAAGACACCGCAGTGGAGAACAGGTCCTTTGGGGGCCAAAACACTCTGTAACGCATGCGGTGTTCGCTATAAATCAGGTCGCCTGTTGCCGGAGTATCGTCCAGCTTGTAGTCCGACTTTCTCCGGCGACATTCATTCTAATAGCCACCGCAAAGTTTTGGAGATGCGGCGGAAGAAAGAGTCGGACTTTGCTGGAATCCCGCTCTCGTTAGCTCCGGCTGTTCAGAGCTGCTGAGTTTCACGCTTCAGGTCGGACAGAGGAAAACCTAGACTAGACGGTCTATGATTCCGGTTGAGCCGTACCGACCGGGGTAACGGTTCAGATGTAAATTTTAAGTAGTGGGTGGGTGGGTGAGACTTTGGAGTAGATTAATAGGTGTTTTTTTGTAGGGGGTTTCAGTGTAGGTAGGCAGCGTTTTTTGGTAGAAGGTAGGTTTAGTGTTAGTGACCCCCCTCCCCCTTTTTTTTAATTATTTATTTGAAGGCGACATATTGTTTGTCACAAGGGTTTGTAATTTTTTTTTTTTACAAGAAATCTATTCTACAATCTTTGATAGAAAAGACATGATCAAGATAATCTATATGTCCAACTTTAGAGTCTAATCTATCAAGGGAGAGGGATAGGAATATCTCTCATATGTGATAAATTAACAGTTGGCACCAATGGGGGTGCAAGATAGGACATTGTATAGAAGAGGGGGAAGAGAGGCTCATTGGGTAAAGCTGCTTTGCCCGCTGGCTAAGCTTAGGACAACCTCATTGCTTGTTGCATATGAAATTGCCGAGTAGATTTGCTAATGGCCAAACGAAACTCAATGATACGCGGATGGTGTGCCTAACATTTTTCTTTCTATCAAATAGTCAATGTATTATTATGCATCTTATAGCAACTAAAAGAGTCATGGGCATACCTAAGATGACCCTGGGAGAAGTGGTGATAAATACCTGCATATCTTAAGTCTTGTATTAAGTAGGACTTTGAATAATGTTGATTTGGAGGGTAAGGATCCATGTAGTCATGTAGTTTACCCCATTTAGTTGATATAATGTTCGATCATTTTTGTTGTTATATGGTTATGCATCACCATGTATGTCTATTCATGTGTACCAAATACTTTAACCAAATATTGTCCCAAGTCCCCACTAGCAATAATAGATAGTTTAGATAAGAAACCATGAAGATAGTAGGGAATGACTATCTCTTCTAAATTTTCATAAAAATTATCCCTTCTCTTAAATGAAAGATAAGGCAAAAGGGAAATTACTTTTAAGGCAATGGTTATCCGAATCACCACAGTACCTTTCACATTGATTTTTTTTTTTTT
>NC_056563.1:34664093-34686452 GCF_013358625.1 Macadamia integrifolia | reverse complement strand
AAAAAAAAACTCATAAGGTCATTCCTTAAGGCTATGTTTGGTAATCAAGACAATACATGAAATGAAATGAAATGAAAAGAAAAATGAAAATTAATGATAAAAGAAAAAAAAATGTATGTTTAGCTACACTTAGAAGAAAAGAAAATAAAAATTTTTGTATTTTTTTATGTTTTAGTAAAATTTTTTTTTTAAGTAAAAGAAAACTTCACCATTTTTAAGGTGAAATTTAGAATTTAAAAAAATCTTCTCTTGATTCAGGACATGTCAAGTCCAAAGATAATTTCTTAAAACAAGAAAAAAATACAAAACTTTTTATTTTTTTTCTTTTATTTTTTTCTCTTGATTACCAGACAGGCATTAGATAGGCCCATAAGGGATCTTAACCAACTACGTAATTCAATTGTCGATGAGAAAATCATGAAAGACAACCCAATCCTAGTTGTTTAGAGCTACTTTTTGGATATCTTTATAGGGCAAGGGATGGACACATTTGGGATGTAACCTCTTATGCCAAATCAATGGAGGCACAAGAGTGGGGTTTGTATATAAAGGGTTCACATGTAAGATAAGAGAGAGTGTTGGGAAGGACAGCAGTGCTTTAAGAATCATAATCATCCTTAGAAGGCTGACCGGATCTGTACTGGATTTCTGGTAGCTATTTGAACGATCTCAACCGAGATGGATCTAGATCCCGATTCCATTCTTTTAACTTTTGAGAGGAGAAATAGAAAGATTTGTTTTTTTTTGGTAAATAAAGAGTGTGTGTGTGTGTGAAAGAAGACATGATACCGGTTAGGTGGAGATCATTTTGATACTTTTAAATTTGAAATTTAGTAAGTAAATTGTGGAGTGTGATGAATGAGTGACGCTCCCCTCCACCTGCTTTCCATTTGGTTCCTCACTTTAAATTCAAACATAATCAAATCAAAAATATATCTCAAAATCAAATGTGACTCCTCTCTCTCTCTCTCTCTCTCTCTCTCTCTCTCTCTCTCTCTATCTCTTCCCATTTAGGGTTCGTTTGATAACATTTCAAAAAACGTGATTCTACATAGAAATGATAGAAACAAAACAAAAAATGTTTGATAAAACTGTTTCGTTTCACTTGTTTTCAAAAATTAAAATTAAAATTTTTATCTATTTATGATTGAAGAAACGACACTGTTTCTAGAAACGACTCATGGTCATTATTTCGTTGGTTACTATCGACTTCATGAAACATGACTTATCAAATATCTTCAATTTCGTTTCTGTTTCTATAAACAGAAATTTATGTTTCTGTCGTTTCTTGAAACAAAAACAACAAAAACGTTATTAAACGAATCCTTAATTCCTTATTTTAAATTCAAACCACAATCAAATCTCAAAAAATAATTCAAAATTAACCGTGACCCCCTTCCCAGTTCTTTCTCTCGCTCTCTCGCTGTCTCTCGCTTCACCCCTGCTGCTGGAGTCAAATGATAATAGACATCTTTTTACCTAAAGAAAGTAAGGTCCAAATTCCGATAAAAAAAAAGAAGAAAAAAGAAGTGATAAAGTTTTCAAAAATAACTGAATGATCAATGGTGGGTCAAAGATGAGAAGTGCTCAATAGGGCTTTGCCTGATGTCTTGACTCTTGAGTGGGGTGGTGGACACTGGACTAGAGAGCTCTTTTTTCGAGCTATTTTCTAGAAAAAGAGAACTCTACAATAACAATAAGAGAAAATGTGTGTAACATGACATTGTGGGATTTTTTTTTTTTATTTTCTAATAATAATACGAAAAAATGAACGCTCTTTGGTTGTGCAATTCTTGACTTAGACACAGAAGGTGACAAAACGATGTTCCCATCCCTGTGAAACAAAAAAATAACCCCCTATTTATGTCCATGTGCACCCTGTCATTAGCACCAGCACTGGGCAAGGGTTGTGCGACTAGGGAGCATTTTTTTTTTTTACCCTCATTATAAAAGACATGGTTCCCTGCTATGCCAATGTGAAGGGGAATTTGAATGTTACCCCGATATCTACTTTTGGAAATATATCATCTATATGGAATCCACATTAATCATAAGTGAAACATAATTAAAAATAATAATAATAACAATATGTGAGAGAAATAACAATCTAATATCAGGGGAAAGTTTTTTCTCAATAATACAAAGGAAAAATGATATTCTTATTAAAGTTTATGGATATCTTAAATACATCTATTGTCAATTAATCAAAAAATTTATAATAACATTTAGATGAAAAAGCACATATTTTAGTTTTGTCGATCGCTTAAGTTTATGTTACAATCCATATTCCTTATATATCCATTTTTCAGATATCTTGCTTCTTTTCTTCAGTTATCTTCGAGTTATTTTAAATACTAATTCATAAACCCTAAACCTTAAATCTAAGCCCTAATTCATAAACACTAAACCCTAAGTCATAAATCATAAACCCTAAACTCTAAAGCTACAGACTAAACATTAACCCCTAAACCCTAAACCTTAAACTCTAAACCCTAAACCCCAAACCCTAAACCTCAAACCTTAAACCCTAAACCCTAAACCCTAAACTCTAATTCCTAAACTTTAAACCCTAAACCCTAATTCTTAATCTTCAAACTCTAAACCCTAAAAGGACATCCTTCCTCTTCCATCTTTCCATCATTATATTACAAAGTGAGGCTAGACAAATTGTACAACTGTTCAACTTATGGTATTGTCATAGGTCTGTGTTTCTCTAGCTTTGCTTAGTATATCTTGTAATTTTATTATTATTAATACAAATGATCCTTTAGCAAAAAGAAAAAAAAAAAAGGTTAGTTATACTTATTAAAATGTGTCTTAGTGGGTCAGGTATCATAGCTGCCCATTTGGTGCCGTGACTTTGATTGTTGCTTAAGGATTGTTTGGTCTCTTCCAACATATCAACAACAATTATTGTTGGCCTGTTGCGCTAGCTGTTGCCTTTAGTGGTGTGTTACTTTACACTTCGCCCTTCCCCTTTTTGGTTCGTTTGGTGGGTTCTTGTTGTGTACCCATTAGGCACCACCACCACTATTGTAAATTCGGTATTGGTATCAATTCCGGGGAATCAGCCAGTTCATATCGGTATCAGTCATGATATGATGTTTCAAAAATATCGGTGGAATGGTTATTATTAAGAATTGTCTCTCCAAAAAATAAATAGTTTACTAAAAAAAATGGATTAGATAGAACTGAAAAAATTGGTCAAATTTGTCCTTGGTTCAGTTTTATTTTGGATATTTAGAAATTGACCAAAAAAAAAAAAAAACGACCAAATGGTTTGGGGATCCAACCCCCTAGTCTTATATATGAAATAAACGAAGATTGAACTGATAATAAATCAATAAAACCAAAATCGAGCTGAACCCTTTTTCGTTCAATTTAAATATGACTCAGTATATGTAAAAAATCGAAAAATAAATTGAGTGAAATTTATCCCAAATCGACCATTTGACACACTTAGGAAAAATCGAAACTTAAAGGAAAGATAATAAATGGGAGTGAGATGCGTCACCGTAAATGACCCAATTTCTCTTGAAATGGGAACTAAATACTTTTCGAGAGATCTCCTCCTAATCACTTGTATGACTATCGAAATTGTGAGCACCAGCATGTAGGTTTCAGATTCAAGTAATAGTCTCAAGGCCCTTTCGTTATTGTCCTTGAGAATTGACCAGGTCTAGCCCATTCCTCGAAAAAAGTTTTAACGGGATCCCTATCCACCATCTCAACTCTGGAGCAATTGCACCAAAGACTCAAGTTCCTTTCGAATTTCCTTTTTGATAAATGACAACCGCTTCTAATTCCAGCAAACGAATAATCATTTAGTCATTTTCTTTCCTGACAACACATTAAAATAGACTTGCCAACAGTCAAATAATTAGTGAACCTTTGGGAGATATTTAGAATTAGTTTATTCTTACATTTTTTTCTTTTTTCTTATCAATGAATATATCTTTTACTTGAACAGCTTAGATGTCAAGTATTTCTCGAAAAAGTGATTCAATTGATGGGATTTGATATGATATATATGACATCGATGATATTGATGAGATTAATATATACTTAGAGAATTAACCATTAAAAAGGATTAGGTTGCTTGTTAGAACTATTTCTTCTTTCTTAGATATGATGGAACAATAAAACTGATTTTTTATTTTTTATTTTTTAACGTTTCTCTCAGCAGACAACAGGTCAGGCCGAAACCCATTTATGAAAGAATTGATTAATTTAGTGGGACTTTAGATTCATCCACACAACACTTATCTTTGTATTGAGCTGGAATCAAATCCAGTAAAGTTAAATTGAGGCTCTGTTTGCGCCAAGGGAGGTGGAAAATTTGATGGAAGTGTATGGAACTTTTTAAGAAAATGTTTGAATTTTTTTGCAGTCCATACTATATATTTCATTTCATAGGAAAATATTTGTATCCCTCTTTGCAACCAAATGGAGTCTTAAGTGATGAGCCCAGAGTGCCACTCATACAAGACAACTGATAAGTTCCGTCAAAGGTAACGATCAATCTAGCATGGGCCTGGGTAAGAGGGGTTATTGGTTTTTAAAACCTTGGGTTTTTGAGAGGAAGTATATTGGCGGAGACCACCTCGATGGTGAACATGGGAAAAGGCAATAGTCTCCCAAAGAAAGTCAGAATCCTCTCTAATGGTACTTAGGTCTCGAACTTGTTGTCCGCTAAAATCGTGCGACTTCACTCTCCCAAAAACTTGTTCGAACAATCAGGGTCACATCTGCTGCTCCACTCCTTCTCAATTTGTTTGCGGTGAATCTAAATATTCAAATCCAAGACGGTTATATAAATGAAGAAGATGCACCAAGACAAGAACCCACTATTTCGGAGAATGGCATGCTAGAACGTGAAAACGTGACTAAGAAACATGTATTTAGGGGATTGCATCGGTACAGGATCAATGGGTATCGATAGATTTGGTATTTATATTTTCTTTTAAAAGGTTATAATTTTTTATTATTTTATTCCTAAAATGATATGGATAATCGATTCAGATCGATCAAGGATCAAGGATCAATCTCAGCCGATACTCATCCGATGTAGACGATATGAGGTCGATACTTGAAACCATTCTAAGAACCAAGAAGGGCAAAGCCCGATTGCATGCTTGAAGGTCCTCTGGCGGACACTGGTGGAGGCCACCTCTGTCATCGACACGTGTCTTTTGCCACGTGAACGGTCAGATGAACGTTTCTACTGGGAGACGGGTAAGGTCCATTCGGATCCATAGTTCTCGCAAATCCGATCAAAATGCTAACGACAGTTCTAGATCGAGAGAAACCCTTGATTTTCAAAATCCTTTTCCCCCTTTTCTTCTTCTCCCTCCCTCTCTTCAAATCGTGAAGACATAGTAGAGAGAATTCCTTCTCCTTCCTCTGCGGGGATTCGTACATTGAGGACTGATCGATCGAAGTCCCCTTTCTTCTTCCTCTCCACGCAAACATCGGACCTGGGAGTGCAGAGATCGTGAATGGAGATCGATTGTGCCCCTTGTTTCTTGCTCTCTCCCCGATAGTACAGAATCTCCCATTTCCGCCATTTGTGAGTGCACAGAGTCACCCAGCCTCCGCCATCTCTGCAACAGCCCTTCTTCGTCAGATCTGCAACACCACTTCTTCTCTGCAACAGACCTGTAAGAGATACTTAGAAGCTAATGCTATATCTATGTTTGGTATTTAGCTAATGCTATATTTATATATGAGTTCTGATGTTTGCTTGATAAATCCTTTTCTTCCCGTGTTTCTTTTTGGTTAGCTAATGCTATGTTTTTGTTGAGTTCTGATGTTTATCTAGGGTTTACATGGAAACACCTTCTTGCCCTGTGACTCCTCGATGGAACGTGGAACGGCCATTTCTGACTGGTCGTTTCCATCTGGTATGATCCTTTCTTCTATTCTGTTCCTAGATTTCTTTTCTCTGAATTCTCGTTCTTCCCTTCAATTCATCAAAATAAAAGGAAAAATGTTCTGATTAGTTTGGCTATGTTTCAGGAATCAAAAGCTACGTATCAACAAGCTGGATCAAAAGGGTTTTCTACGGATACTTTTATGTAACGAATTTGTTTCTTGTGTCAATTGTCCTTATTGTAGTTTAAATTATAATTGACTTTTGATTCTAATCTCTGTTTTTGTTTTTGTTTTGACTTATTTAAGCAGTCCGGGTACGGAAAAGCCTATTGGGTGCTACCCTGCCTCTGTTCAGGTGTGGGTTTTGGCTTGAAGGCAATAATCTTTTTTCTTTTTTAGTTCTGTTCTGATGTTGTTTTGGATTTTGGATTATAGTTAATGTGGTTATAATGCTTTGAACAAAATTGAATTTCTATGAAAAGATGCACTTGTTGTGATTAATGGTTGATTTTGGTGGTACTTAAGCAGTAAAATGTGTAACACTGGGAAAAAGGAAAAAATGATTATTGGAACTGCACAATAACAATATAAGTACAGTATCAAAAAATTGACATCAGATGCAGATATTATTTATTGTGACAAGTTACATATAAAAAATCTCGTTGATGAAGTTCCATCATCAATCGGGGATATTGTTCGTGACATCCTTTTAAATTCTTAAACTTTGTTTTGATGTACTTGCTAGAAAACACTAGTTGTATTAAATACTGGAGCAAGGATATATGAAAAAGAGATAAAGCATTCGTCAATAATAGTCAAATATTATGTACAATGCGAGGGAAACAAAAGATGAAAAGAAAAGGTAAATGTCTACACAACATGCATATCGTCTCGAAAGAAGTTCGATTTATCCCTAAAGCTCATATGGTTTGCTTCCATAGCTCCTACATAGAGTAGATGAATGCATCAAGTATGATCCAATAGAATTACAAAATTTAGAAGTGGTGTGGGACAGGTTATTGAAGATGCTCCTATTATGTTTCTCCTGCTGACTCAAATAGAAAGCAGGAGGCAACACTTTTTCTGAAAGATCCCTATAACAGTCCATCAATTGCACCAACATGTTTATCGAATAAGGATTAAAAAAATGCAGTTGCCCCTACCTAATTACTTTAGGTAAGGGAATAGTAATACAATCTTGACTAGAAGACTGAATGATGTCTCATGTTCTTTTTGTTTTTGTTTAGAGTTGAATACAACAATATATAGCTTGCTTATTTTCTACTTTCTGTTTAGGGTGGAGGAGGTAGCTCTTTGTTTCTTTCTCAGCTGTAACTACATTTTTATTGAGAAATGAAATTTAATTTTTGTTATTGTTGACTAGGGAAAAAACTTTAACCACTATGTGAATCCTTTTTGTTTAAGACTAGGAAATTTACTTCATTTTGTATGTTAAGATAAGGTAAAATGTTAGAACAAACCGAAGAAAACAAAGAAAAAGAACAGATTCACACAAGATGACACAAAGATTTAACGAGGTTCACACACTAATGTGATGTGCTACGTCCTCGGGTGAAGAAAAAGATGATTAACTATGTTGGAAGAAATTTTACAATGGAGATCTCTCAAGAATACCCAAACTCACAGCAAGAACACTCGCCCAGAAAACCTAACTCGAAAATCCCCAAATCTCTTGTGTCTCTCTTACTTGAACAACACGACAATATAACATATAAATACTCTTCCAAGTCGGGTCAGTCCAGCGGGTCGCATCTAGTTGGGTTGTACCATATTGCAGGGGCTTCATCTCCGCACCCCATACGAGATCAGTGATGGGCTCTGGCTTGGGCCTCTACTACCATAACAGACCTCAGGGAAAAGATATCCCATTCTGGTCGGCACCAAAAATTGTTGGAGCAGGGCAATCTTCAAAATGAGTGAAGAATTCGAGACACATAATGGTAAACATGAACTCACATTTATCCTCTAAACGATGGAGTATCATTTCACAATTTTTCTTTTTTAGTCTGATTGAGATAGTTGTTTCCTGTTTTGTAACTAGGTTGCAAACTAATTGTAGTTTTGCGAAATTTAAGCTGGTGGCAAACTCGTTTGTTTTTCTTCTTTTTTTATTTTATTTATTTATTTATTTTTTTTAAGCAGGAGCTTTTACTTATGGATGATCTCCTCTCTGCCTTGGTTGGAATTGAGGGGCGATACACTTCAATAAAGAGGGTCCGTGGCAAGGATGACCGTGTAAGCTTCCAAGTTGATCCGTCTATGGACTTAGCGCTTCAGGTGAGTGCTTTACCAGTAATGCTGTTATTAGTTCGGATGAATGCTATTTTAATGGAATATTTTGAATTAATCCTGAACACTTGGAAACTAGATATGCCCATCATGTTTGAGTTAAAAGTGGAAAACCTCTTAAGTTAGAGCTTGCAAAGTTATCAAAATCTCTTTCAAACTTAATGTGCCACACTACCAGATACTTGAAAACTCAAACTAATGCTCAGAACTTGGAAAGAAATTGCGTTTGTATTCTTTTCCTTGTTGGCTGAGCTTTGAGGTTGGGTATCCAGAGCTTAAGATGGAAAAGGAACAGATTTTCTTCTTTGATTTGTTTGAAGTAGGCTTGACTTGGTCTGAGAATTTAAATAGACTGTTCTTTCTCTGGCTTAAGATTCCTTTTGGTGATTGAGGAAGTGTTCTATGAAATCATCTGCATTATGCTGCTGTTTGGTTTATGTGGAATTGTAAAGAAAAGAAAAGAATTTAGAGTGTTTGAAGACTATCCTAGATGTTATCTTGGAATTTTTGCTTACATTCGTGGGTACCTTGCAGATTGGACTTTGCTTGCAAGATAATTTCAGAGGGTAGATATTCAACTGAACTCAACTCAAATAAGCCTAATCCCAATTCCCAACTAAATCTAAATGTGGTCAGCTACATGGTAAAGGGTATGGCTAAGGTTTTAACGCTGCTAGCTGCTGACCTAATGGCTAATACACCAATTTTCCTCCTTTATCTGGGCTTAGCAGAAAATTTTTTGTGGAGTTAATTTCAGGGGATTCATAGAATATGTTTATCCAACTGCTTTTGCATGGTTTACTGGATGATCTTTTTAAGAGGAAAATCTGGTCTTGTTCTTTTGGGTTGCTGAAGGTGAGATTAAATATATACATCTTTTACTTGATTGCTGTTGTCCTTACATAACAACTCAAGCTTTTAAGATATGCAGTTGTAACAGGGTATTATAACCAAGAGATCGGGTGTTCAATCCATAGGAGGTGTGATGCTACTGTATTTGTGTTGTGTTGTTGTGCCTCGCCTTGTGCCACGTGTTGGCGACACCTCATGATGGTGTCACGTGTAAACCCTATGTGTGTATGCATGTGGGCCTACACGTCGGGGGGGGTGATATGTTGTGTTGTGTCAATGTACATTGTTGTGGTCCTTACCCAATTGCTCGTGCTTTTGGGACAAGTAGTTGTAACAATATGTTTCTATCAAACCTTGAACCAGTATTTTTACAGGAATGAATTCTGAAAATTCTCACTTATTCCTCTATGCATATTACACTAGAAGGCACCCTCATGTGACCATGTGAGATGGTATGGTGCTTGTTAAAAATTGGTTTGGCTTCATATTAATCTCATGCCAATTCAAGTTGGTGTATGGGTGCTACATTGTTTTCAAAGCGACTCCAAAGTGACATTAAACTTCCTCTCTCCCATGAGGGGTCCCTCCAATCAAGCAATGATTGGAGGGAGACTTTTTAATTTGGAACAATTCCAGTTTCTGTGAAGTTGTTTTAGCTAAGCCAATTCCAGTTCCTAGTTATGAAACATCTGCTACATCACATACCTCAAGGGATCAGCCAACACAATTGGAATTGTTCCTAGTTATGAACCATCTGCTCATTGTGTTGGCCGATCCTGCCATTTGAGTGGCTACTCTAATTTGTATAGTAGATTAGTTTGGTCCAATCTGATACCGATTCATTGGCCAATGTGGATTCTTATCATTATGGGGTGATTCTTGAAAACTTGGATTCTTGGGATGTGGTAATTGGGCTTGAGTTAAGTCCTAAGCCCTAAGCCCTCAAATCTTGTATGGAACTGATAGTGACTTCTTATTGCAGGAATTGGCAAAGCGGATATTCCCCTTGTGTGAGAACTTTTTGTTAATCAACCAGTTTGTTGAATCAAAATCACAATTCAAAAATGGCCTTGTCAATCATGCCTTTGCTGCTGCGCTAAGGGCACTCCTTTTGGTACATATCTCTGTCTTATGTAGTTATATTTCATTTAATTAGATAATATTCCATTTCATTGATGGCTTGATTCATGTTTTGTTTCTTTTATGAAAACCGGAAAGGGAATATTGCTGCTGCTTCTCATCTAATAATACATTATATAAAAAGGGTGTACCTAGTGCACAAGATTCCTGCCATTGCAGTGTCTAGGGGTGTCAAAATGTACAGAGCCTTACCCCCTCTTCGCGGAGAGGCTGTTTCCCGACTCAAACCCACGACCACTAGGTCACAATGGAGCAACCTAGTAAGAGGATCTTAGAGGGTGGGCCTTAGTGCAATGATAAGGTTGCTCAATTGTGACCAAGCAGTCATGGGTTCGAGTCAGAAACAGCCTCTTCGCGAAGCGGGGGTAAGGCTGCGAACATTATGACCCCGCCCCCCCCCCCCCACACACACACACAAACAGAGAGGACAGGCAGGCATTTTGTCCAAGAAAACATAAAAGCGAAACCCTATCCCTGATTACAAATAGTAGATATTTCCCCTTCCTTTTTTTTTTTTATCGTGAAAGGATCAAAACTATAGGAAAACTGTGAGATAAATTCAAATGGTGGTCAAAGAAATATAAAGTACCTGATCTTAGAAGGATAGTTCAATAAATGTGCCATTCAACCAATCAGTCATTTTACCACAAGAGGGCCTGAACGTGCTGCTTTATACTCTAAAAAATTATATCCTTATTTATTTGTTCTTTCGAATGACAATGAGAATACAAGAGGCCCTCAACGTGCTGCTTTATATTCTAAGAACTTATATCCTTATTTGTTGTTTCGATTGATAATGAGAAGAGTCAAATCAATATTCACTAATACTGCACAGTAGTAAAAACTGCCCCTAAATGCATAATGTCCAAAAGAAAGGAATTATAGCCTATATTTGTTTTCTTGCATTTAATAGAACCTCTGTCATTTTGTTAAAAAGAATACAGTTCTTTCTGTTGGATTTGTATCTATTTCAAAAGGTCTGGGAACTAGTACCAAACATCATTTGGTTGTAACTGGATGTGGTGGAGGTGGTAGTGGCGGTGGCGACAGTATATATTTTTTGTTTCAAAAAAGCACCTTCAATCTGTTTCTCAAAATTGTTCCAAATGTATTTTTTTTAATTTTTTTTTTACCTGGTTCATTCCATAAAAACATACCAGATGTCACGTGCATGTTCTGTTTCAAATGTATTCCCCAAAAAAAAAAAAAACACCAGAAGTTGTTTTATTTTTTATTTTTTGAATGTTGCGATATAGACCCTTAGTAACTAAGAAGGACAGAAATAGCAAGTTATTTGGATTTTCGTAACTGTAACAGCACTTGGAATTAGTCAGAGAACTGCGAACAAAACAAACTTGGATCCAATGGACTGAACTGAAGGCTATATCAGCAGTAAAACCTGATCTGAAACTGAGAAGAAAATTTATAATGCTTAGAGATTGGAACAGCAACTCAACGAATAAAACAGAAACTGGAGACTTTTATGTGCAGAAAAAATTCCTGTAGTTATGATTTTTAGGAAGAAAGAAGAATGGTAAAGAAAGGATATGACCTTGAAATCATTATGAAAGGCCTCAATTGGATTCACCACCAATCAACCTGCCGAATCACCACAGAATAATTGGGCTGAACCTATCTTCATTCACTCTTAGATTCGTTCTATGCTTATATGACCCTTACATGTTTATATATTGTTCTGTAAACTACAGAAAAAAAGAGAAAGCAGAAAGTACTAGAAATCAGAAACTGACACCTAGTCCTGTATAGGACTCAAACCCCTCATATTTGAGCTTATAGAATCGGACCATTACAATAAACTGACTAGGGACTCATAATTAAGTTTAACCATAGGTTCAGTTGGACCCAAGAAAACTGAACCAAGCCCAAACAACAAGCTCTTATTTTTTTGTTCTTGCTGGAATTCTGCACCACTTACAAAATGGATGACAGAAAATGGTTCGAAAACTTGGCAATATCTCGCCGAAATCTCGGATATTTTGGTTTTTTTCTCCTCCCCGAAATGAAATTGCATAGGAAACATAAAAAGACACAATTTTGGTTTTTTCGGCCCAATAAACGTACTACTTAGTCAAAATTTCGGTCATCTCGGTCATTTTCATTTCGCTATTTTCGGTCATTAGCCCTTCCTCCCAAATGGCCAGCAAAACACATGGAAAAGGTAAACTGTTTTGGCCAAATTTCTGTATAAACGAAACGAGTTCTTGAACCTTTAAATTGACAGATGAGAGGGGTGAACCTTGACATTATGCTCACTTAATAAGGCCTATTTGTCAGCTAGCTACTCAAATCAGTATACAATTCTCTTGGAATCCTAGAAGTTTTAATGAGATTGCAGATGAGTTAGCTAAGCAAGGGGTTGTTATACCTTTGTGGGGAACCAATTCCGCTACGATTGGTCTATGAGAGTTTTACTTTGTATTGGTTGGGGTTTCTTCGGCTGATTTCTGGTCAGGGTTATCTTCATGTGTATTGGGTTGGTACTCTTATACAGGCTGGTTATGTTGTTATTGTTGTATATCTATGTAGTATCACCATGTATTTCTATGATCCCATCTTTCAATAAATTCTTGATATTTATCCAGGAAAAACAAATATATTGGTAAAAATAAAATAGCAAACCCAAACAGCAAAAAGAAGAGAAAGACTTGCCTCTGGAATCAGCCAGCTTCCAGTGCCCACTACAACCCCTTGTCAAAAGAGAATGCTTACACATCACAAATAAAGCTCAAACCCCTTTGGTGCAGATCACAATCTCTAAACCTTCTAAAGTTCAAAGGGATATTGAGCTGACATATTTCTAAGTTTAACCACATGTTCAACTGCTTACATCTGATAATTATTGAAAGGACTATTTTCCTAGCTTTGTCCCAACACATCTATTGTTTGTCAGGATCAAGAGCATTTGCTACTAATACCACCATGAATAGAAAAATTGCTAGAATCTCTAATGGACAGATTGCTCATTTTTCTCATTTGACCTGGTTTCAAGTGCAAGCACATTTGCCTCCACAGGGTAATGCAAGCTCCAAGCTTTTTGTTGTGGATCATGCTCCTGAAACCTTCTAAAAGATTCAAAATTATTTTTGCAAATTTACGACCTCGAAAAAAATTGAACAGCCAATATATTTCTAACTTCCATCACTTGTTCAATTGCATTCATCTGATAAGAATTTGAAGGATCTACGTTGTCAACCTTGTTCATACATCTGATACTATACTATTGGTGGTTTGATATTCCAACTGCATTGATATGTCGTCAGCCTTTGTATGTGTCCAAAACTCATGGAAAATTTTCTTTATCAGGATTTTCAGGCTATGATGGCACAGCTTGAACACCAATTCCGGCTTGGAAGACTCTCTATACAAGGATTCTGGTTTTTCTGTCAGGTTCAAGTGTGCCTTAAATCTATCTTCTGCAAATATTTCCTGGGTATCTTATATCTGATTTATGTGATGCTTTCCAGCCAATGATGGGTTCAATGCAAGCTTTGTGCATCGTGATACAGAAGGCTTCAGCTAGTAATTTCATGGGTTCTGTGGTTCTTAACCTCTTGCAAAACCAGGTACTACTTTTTTTCTCAATAACTTCAAGTTATTTCAATTAAGCTCCTGTAAAGCTCTCTTGTGATGTTGAATATCCTTATATTCATAGTTGTCACGGAATCTAGGCGACCCTAGGCTTTGGAGGGGGCCTAGATGCAAGGCAAAACCAACAAGGCGACCAAGGCGCTTGGATGCCTAGGCCTCACCCTGACAACTGTGCTTATAATATCTCCCATCACTGAAGTATCTATTTTATTTCATTTCCTCAGTTAGAATTGTGACTCTTGCTAATTTCAGGCCAAGGCAATGGCTGGTGATCATTCGGTGAGGTCTTTGCTTGAGAAGATGACACAGTGTGCGAGTTCTGCATATCTTGGCATATTGGAAAGGTATTCGTTGTTTTGCATCTTTTTTCCAATTCCACTCTTGCACTTTTATGTCAAATTGTCTTCTAAAGGTTGTTTCTGGTCAAAATTCTGAACTCCAATTTTAAAATTAATCTTCAAATCGAAATTGTAATTCGACATACCAAGAAGTCTGATCTGCTTTGTTTGGCCTGAGGAAAGGATCTAAATAATGTATATTTATATTTTCACAGTGCACTTGCAGTGGGTTGACTATCATTTGAGAGGCACAAAGACCACTATTCAAAGGAACCATCCTATTCCAGAGATCTATTCTATTTTATAATTGTAATAACTCCAACGGCAAAGGAAATATCAGGACGAATAACAGTCAGATAAATAAGCTTTCCAATTAGCTT
Source organism: Macadamia integrifolia (assembly GCF_013358625.1). NCBI lineage: Eukaryota > Viridiplantae > Streptophyta > Magnoliopsida > Proteales > Proteaceae > Macadamia > Macadamia integrifolia. The sequence continues at coordinate 34,671,949 of NC_056563.1, read as the reverse complement.
TTTGTACTGATATTTATCCACAAAATCTTTGTCATCCCATGTCCCAAGTTTCAGATTACGATCTGTAAGATTCTCAATGGGCTTACAACCCAACATGTCAGTCTCAGACAGAAGATCAAGAACATACATCTTCTAAGACACATACATCCTCTAAGACAAACTTACACCCTTCCTATAACGAACAACTTCAATTCCCAAGAAGTACTTGAGTATCCTTAAATCATTTGAAAATGACGATATAGATATGCCTTGACATCTTCAATTCTAGAAGAATCATTACCACAAATGATAATATCATCAACATACACAAGAAGGACGACGACTGTAGCCCCATGATGATTAGCAAATATAGAGTGATCAAAGAAGCATCGACTGAACCCATAACCATGAATGATTTTACTTAACTTATCAAACTTGGCACGAGGAGATTGTTTCAGCCCCTAAATGGCCTTGTGAAGACGACATGCTTTAGACGCATTCTCCCCCTAAGCAACATACCTAGGAGGTTGCTCCATATATACTATTTTTCAAGATCACCAATAAAGAAAAGTATTTTCATGGAAAAGAGAATAAGCAAAAGACCTGAATAGAGGAGAGATGAAACCGAGGTTGGGGTGAGCTAGAACATGATGGAGTGAATGCTCTATCGTGGGTGTGAGCGGAACTGCTGTACAATAGAACCAAATCACTTCCTATTGTCCCAGCTAGTACTTTATATTATTAGAACTAAAACTGAACTCTGAATCCTAATCATTACTGGAAACTAAAGATAAAGACTATTATAGGAAACTAAGAGATAAACATGGACCTCCAACTTAGCAAACGATAGAAACTGTTAGTTATGAGACGCAACCCACGGTATGGAGGTCCGTGGACCCCCAAGGGCCTCCAACCGAGACATGTACTCTTAATAGTGGACAAGCTATTTCCTTTATATAAATGAATAACCAACTCTTAGCAGGAAACCTACTAGGATATTAAGTCTACTTACAATAGAAAGAAATAATTACCTAAGTCTAATTACAATAGGAAATAATTAAAGAGACATAATAAGTTAGTAAGAACTTGATGACTAAACTTTATCCCACAGTGCACTATTCCATGGAGCACCCTTGGAACCTATCCCACGATACGGTAACAATTATTTTGTCAGTCTTTTGATTTAACTATTGTATTGAGACTGGCTGACCTTTAGCATTGGAGATCTCCTTGGTTGAATGTAATTAGAAATAACTAAAAAGACTAATGGAGGGCCTTAGGGAAGAAAGGGAAGATCAGAGTAGCAGGGGGGAAAGGGAAAGCACACATTCTCACAAAGCACAAATTCAACCAATTCTCATTCAATAATCAATTCACCTTAAGTTGTCCATCAGTTACAGCCTATATATGGGGAAAATAGAGACATGGAATTGGAAACTCATTTGAAATAGTGTCCAACCTAAACTAGGAAACAAGCATAAAAGGAAACTAATGCAAGGAAAGAAGTCCTAACTCCTACGTTCAAGTCTGAAAAGTAAAAGCATGGAATAAAATACTATTAGGAAACTACTAATTATTTTTAATCCTTGTTGGACCAAAACCCTGGGCTGAACCGGTTCTTCCTGGCTCTTGGCTTCTAAAGCCGATCATACTGGTCCAACCAAGTAAGTGTAGCCGTATCTGCATCAACTCTCCTCCCCTGAAAAGAACTCGACTTCGTCGAGTTTGGATGAAGTCTAAGAATGCCATTAGAGTCGAGGCGCTTGAGGAGAAAAATACTTGCTGTCCTCTTGAGTTTGACGGGGGAAGATCTTTTGCTGGAAGAAACTTCATCTCAAGTCCACCATGTTGAAAGGAGTATGTATTCTCATATCCACAGTGCTTGGCTTTCTTGTCGAACAACAATGGGTGTCTCAGAAGATTGTGACAGACTTTCAGAGGGAGAACATCACACTAAACCTGATCAATCAGTCCACCAATAGAATAAGTGAGCAAGCACTTTTCATTAATTTTCAGATTATTGTTGTTCATCCACCCAAACTTGTAGGGGTTTGGATGAGGCTCCGTTTTCAGACCCAGCTTACGAACATCTTCAGCAACGACGTTGCAACTATCGGGGTCAATCACCATATTACACGAGCTATCATTGCATCGTACCCTGGTCTGGAAAATACTATTATGGCGGCAATCGTCTTCGGGAATTTTCTACGTAGTCAAAAGAGGACGGATCAGATAGAACGGTTGATGCTCACCATCACTGTCACCATCATTAATCTCGCTAGTTTCAAGATCACACTCAGCCTCCAGATTTACTGTTCCTGTTTTTGGTTGCTCTTCTGGTACATAGGGTATAAAATTGTCTTTGTTGATGTATGCTAACAACCGATTATGACATTGATTAGCTTGATGCTCGTACCACTTGCATGTGAAACATTGAATAGCCTCTTTTGGAAATATTGAATTCTTGTTATAACCATGCCGAGGTGGGGAGTAAGGTCTGTCTGAACCACGACAAGGAGGGAAATATGGATGATTAGGCCTTGAAGATGACATCTCTGAATCACGTCGAGGTGGAAAATAAGGCCGGCTAGGTTGTGAAGATGCCATAGATGAAGCACTAGCCTGTGGTCTACTGATTGATTTTTCCTGAGGAGATGATTGTGGCTGAATAGAACTAGTACCACTAGGAAATGTATCTGTAAATGGCCTCTGATTGTATGGGCGTTTCAGACTTTCTTCAACTTGATATGCTACTTGTACGACATCTTCCATTGTAGGCAGTCGACTAGATGCAAGAGCAACACTAAGTTGAGGGTGCAAACCATTGCGGAATTGTGCCACCAATACTTCCTCATCCCACTCAAATCAGAACGAGTGGCCAAATAATAAAATCTAGCAACATATTTTTCATTAGTCAAATTCTCCTATTTTAATTGCGCAAACTTGAGATGCATGCATTGCTTGAAATCAGGAGGCAAGAATCTCCGGTTCATGACTTTATGCATTTTAGCCCAAGTAGTGACTAAACCGATGCCTTGAGTTTGGTTTTGTTGTTGTTGCTTGACCCACCAGACTTGGGCCGTGCCTTTCAATTTAGCCTCTACAAATAAATCTTTCGGGCCTCAGTTAACCCGTATCATCTGAAGAACATCTCTAAGTTGTGAATCTAGTCAATGTATAGTTTTGGATTGTTATCTCCATAAAAATCAAGGATATCCAATTTTGCTGCTCTTTCCGTTCCATCATCATATCTACTAGTTTAATATGGTGGTGGAGGTGGTGGTGGCGGTGGTGGTAGTGGTAGTGACGGATCCTGTGGAGTGGTGTTGGAAGAACCCCTAGATTGAATGAGACTATTTCCTGTCTACAGCCACCAATCGATCAATAAAAACTTGCATAGATTCCATCGTTGTCTTAAGAGAAGTGACAACGGTAGTGAGGGCATCAATTTTCGCTTCAGTTTCTCCCTTATAGGAATTCAGCTGTTGAATAACTTCGCTATTGGCTCCTATGGTGGAGATAAGCAAGATGACACTCAAATATGATGACAAATAGTAAATAAAGGAGGTTTAAAGAACAATGGCAGAAAACAGAGAATGGGAAGGGAAGAAGAGATGGAGGGGATGGAATGGAGATCATTCGGCTCTGATACCAAGTTAATGGAGGGCCTTAGGGAAGAAAGGGAAAATCAGAGTAGTAGGGGGGAAAGGGGAAGCACACATTCTCACAAAGCACAAATTCAACAAATTCTCATTCAATAATCTATTCACCTTAAGTTGTCCATCAGTTACAGCCTATATATGGGGAAAATAGAGACATGAAATTAGAAACTCAACTGAAATAGTGTCCAACCAAGTAAGTGCAGCCGTCTCTGCATCAAAGACATAACTAGCTAATAAGAACTTGATTGCTAAACTTTATCCGACACTACACTGTTCCATGGAGCACCCATGGAACCTATCCCATGATACAATAACAATTATTTTGTCAATCTTTTGATTTATTTATTGTATTGAGACTGGCTGACCTTTAGAACTGGAGATCTCCTTGGTTGAATAATTTGCGAGCTTGACTGGGGCCTCTTTTAGGTTCGCACTTCTTTTCTGAACCCATCCGAATGCAGTTTTTTTTTTTTGGGAGGGGGGGGGGGGGGGGGAGAGGGGGATTCATTGGTAACTAATAGATTTATTTAGAAAAATACAGGGAAATAATATGGTACAACAACAGAAGGCTGATCCCCACCCTAATAAAAATCTTAACAATAGTGAAAATAAGTTTATAAGCCCCACCCCACCCAAAAAAAAGGGGTGTGGGCTGTGTCTTCACTCTTGTATGCCTCCTTTTTTTCTGGATTCAGAATGACTGGTTTCAACCTGGTCTACATCAATCATCAGCTTTGGTTGTTGTTTTTGTTTTGTTTCATTTTTTCCTTTATATGTTAGAATGGGATTGATATATTAATAATAGAGAAGGAATGAGAGATACAAACAAAAAACAGAAAAAGCAGCTGCTATAAAAGAAGTGCCGAAGGCTACAAAACAAAGAGCAAACAATTATGGATCTTTTTATCCATGTTCAGTGTCATGCTTTTGATTTGGTTTGAATTTCACAGCTAGACCCATTCCTACCCCACATTTGTATGCCCTTGACTATTGTATGTTGTGCTTTGATCTTGTTTTATATACTTAATGATGCCATCAGTTGAACTGTATGGGATCAACCTCTAGGTGGGTCTATGAGGGGGTGATCGATGATCCATATGGTGAGTTCTTCATTGTGGAGAACAAATCACTCCAAAAGGTAACAATAATATCCTTATTGTTGAGTATGATGTCAAGACACATGAGCTTAATTTGCTTATATTGGTTTACGTTTTTGATAGGAGAGTCTCACTCAGGATTATGATGCTAAGTATTGGCAACAGCGTTATAGTCTCAAGGATGATATTCCTAGCTTCCTCAGCAATGCAGCGGGGACAATTTTGACCACAGGGAAATATTTAAATGTCATGAGAGAATGTGGACACAATGTTCAGGTTCTATTATGACCGTCTTTTCTGCTCTATTGTTCCAAATTTTCGTTGGAACCTTTAATAGCCTCAAACAATCTTCACCATGGTGTGCCTATACATAGTGCTGATGAGGTTATTGTCCTTAGGTTCCTGTATCAGAGAATTCAAAATTAATGAGCTTTGGATCAAACCATCATTATCTAGAGTGTATAAAAGCTGCTTACAATTTTGCCAGCGGCGAGCTCTTGAACCTCATAAAGGAAAAGGTGTAATGCTGTTTCTGTTTTTCATTTTTCAGCACATTCATTGCAATTCTTTTTTTTCTCTCGTATACTTTCCATTCAAAGGCTTTATGTGACAAATTCTTCTGATGATGAAATTTATCCTCATGTCATTACAGTATGATCTCATGGGAAAGCTTCGTTCTATGAAGCACTATTTTCTTCTCGATCAGGTGTGATAATCTATTAATAAATATACTTGAATTTTATTTGGATCCTAGCTTTATCCTGGATGTTAAATTGTTCAGATGATTGCTTTTTATGTTTCACAAATGGCTTCTCTTGTTTTCTTTTGTAAATGGATAAAGAAAAAGATGATCCATTTGGCGATTTCATTTCCATATTTCTATGAAGTTTAAACTTGATATCTTAGTTAATAAGATTTCTTTACCCTGCTTGTTTCGGGATGGTACTGTTTAGAGAAGAATATATAGATATTGTAGTATATCCAATGCATATGCTCTACAAAATGTACATAGCAACAAAAGAAAGAACCCATCTCTCTTCAGATCAAGGCTGGATTAATTTCAGCCATTGATTGGTATCTCCCTGCCTGCACCATTCATTTGACAGAGATGCATTTTTAATTTCCCATCAAACATTGAGATTATCAGAAGTTGATACTTATGTGCTACCGTAGATCATCTTTAACATGAAAAAAAATTAGAGTTCTCCGACATCTTTCTACAGCATTGGTAGGTTATACATTTTTTTATTAATAATTATTCGTTATTAAGGTTGCATGCTATTATTCTGAGGGATTTTGTGAATGGCTTATTTTTCTCTTTCTCTCTCTCTCTTTGTTTTTCTCCCTTTTCATTCAATTGAAAGCATAAGCTTATACATTATTAATCAAGGAAAGCTTATGAGATGCATACGGCCAGGATAATAAAACAAAAGCGAACAAGAAAGGGAAAATAAATGAAGGGCAGAGGGGAAATAAGCGATACAAACAAAGATTCCCATGAAATACCAACTCCACAACACTTTAATCTCCTCAAGCATAACTCCTGCAAATAATCATTTCTTTCATTGTAAACTTGTATAAACGGCAGATATGCTCAAACGCATCCAGAGATGGAAGACAGTCAATGGTTTTCTCATACTTCCCTCAGCATGCATCATCTTGGATCTTTGCAAAACTTGCATGATTGCTTTATTGGGAATGTCATGCGTTGTGCTGTCCTTGTTCATTGTTTTTGTTTGTCTTATTCTCTGTACTGTTATTCTTCTTCTTAAACTTTCCTGATTTGGTTGCATAGAACACTTTATTAGTCTAAGCTGTGTATTATTACCCTGTAAACAACGGTTCACTGTTTTCACTCTTTATCTTTGTGGCTGTGGCTCTCATTGTGTTCCTGTCCTGTGATTATTTGTCTATTGATCCACAGGGTGACTTCTTGGTTCATTTTATGGACATTGCTAGAGATGAACTTGTGAAAAGGCCTGATGAAATTTCGGTGGAGAAGCTTCAGGTTAAAATTTCTCTTATTCTTTATTTGTTTGAAAATTACTGCTATGCCTTGAGGAAACACAAATTATTTTTGAATTCTTTTTTTTTTTCCTGGTGATCTTTGAGAAAGTAGTCGCTTCTAGATCTTGCGCTGAGAACCACAGCTGCTGCAGCAGATCCTCACCATGAGGACTTGACATGTTGTGTGGTGGGTTACTTATCCTTTTTAAAGTTGCATTGTTAGGTGGAGTTGGCTAGGGTTTTTTGTTCGTTTCATGAGTTCCTCTCTTTTTTCAGGAAAGATCTTCTTTGCTTAAAAGACTGGGGACACTTAAAGATCTCGAAATTAGTAGGCCTGTTTCTGATAGTAATGACCTAGAGGAACCAGTAAGCATTACTGGCCTGGAAACGTTTTCTTTGAGTTACAAGGTATGTGGAATGCTTGTTTCTTTGTTAGATTGTTGAGGACAGTAAGCCAATATGCCACAAGTAGCACACGTAGGTAGGGCTGCAACTTGGGTTGGCTTGATTGGGCAATTGATGAATTTTGATAAGCCTGAACCTTGGGCTGGGCCCAATTTAGTTCAAATATGAGCCCGATTATTTCATGGGCTTGGCTGAGTTGTATCCCTATATGTTGGGGTTGGGTTTATAATTCAATGTGCTATTCTGTGAAGCTTTAAACTCTTGTAGATGGTTGAAGAAAAAAATTTCTAGATCATTTTTCCATTTTTGTTCTAAAGTTTTTAAGATAGATCAGATGGTCAGGATTGTTTGATGAGGTGAATCTGCCAGTGCTACCCTTTTTTATCTCCTGGGATGTTTTTCTGTGAGAGGGTCTATCTCTTGCAAAGCTTTCACATGATGCCAAATCTAGACGTCATAAGACTCTTTTCTACACATGATCTAGCAGAAGTCCTCAATTTCATTGATCTACTTTCTGGAGCAGGTTCAATGGCCATTGTCTCTTGTTATTTCAAGAAAGGCCTTAACAAAATATCAGTTAATTTTCCGCTTCCTGTTCCACTGCAAACACGTGGACCGTCAGCTTTGCGGGGCGTGGCAAGTACATCAAGTATGAAGTTATCTTTCGGTTCACCTGCTCGGATGTTTCCTAGGCGCCCCCCCCCCC
>NC_056563.1:34661040-34664073 GCF_013358625.1 Macadamia integrifolia | reverse complement strand
CCCCCCCCCCCCAATCTACATCTTATGGCAGGTACTTTTTTTTGCCCCTAACTAAATGCAGTTTATTTCCTCAGGGAGTTCGTGCTCTTACCAAAAGAGGAACCGTTATCTCCCGCTCATCAGTTTTATGTCGTAGCATGCTTAAATTTATCAACAGTCTTTTACACTATCTAACATTTGAGGTTAGCTTTACTTCTTCCTTCTGTCCTGTTTCCCATTCTCAGACGAATACCTTCACTCTTATATATATATATATATATATATATGAATTAGTTGTAGAAATACCAAACTATTCAGTTGGTGGTTGGTTTTCTAGCCAAGAACTTTGCTTTTAACATCTTGTAACCTTGTAAAAGCTTAAAGTTCCACTTAATGATAGTTGCACGGAGTTAAAGGATGATTAATCAAATTGTGCTGCAAAGATGTCCTGTGATGAAATTGATAATGTGTTTGTAAATCATTATGTACATAATACATTCTCACAACTAATGATATCTATAATTTTTCATGGAACCATCTTGTCCTCAAACTATTATTAGATTTGACATTTTTATTTATTTATTTTTATTTTTTTGGTTTATTGCATGAAAATTTTCGATTCCTCCCCTATTGTTACATTTATCATACTCCCTTGTAAATACTTTCCCACAAATGTACCCAAATTTCTAAACTCACAGAAGATCTCTGCTGCTTTAATTAAATTTTGACATCATCCACCAGGTAGGTCACTTTGCAACCTAAGGACCTCTTTCTCTTGAACCGGATGATAGAATATAATAATGGGATCCAGAATATTTTTATAAAGTCGGCATCATTACATTCACTTGGGGCTTTTTTTGAGGGGGGTGAGGGGGGTGTAAGAGGTGGGGATCTACTTACCCACTTGGGATCCACCAGGCACTGAATCCACAGCAGCAGAACTTCAGAAAAAAACTGAAAGCTATATTTCATGAATTCGTGTCTGAGGCCTTAGGTTGTTACATCTCTATATAGATTTCATAAAAAAATTCTTTAACAATCCTTAAGTGATTTGAAATTCAATCTACTACTTGGAATAGTCGAAACAAACTAGTATTTGACACTCCTACTCAAACTAGGACTCTAAAACGGAACATAGACTTATAATGAAATCTGGACTTAAATTCCTAATCATTTTAGGACTTGACTTATTTATTTCTTACATAAAAAAAAATAAACTAATTGATGGAAGGCCGGTAAGGGTAGGGAAGAGTTCCCTAAGATGGGTCTCAGAGTTGCAGGGGAGGGAGAAATTGCACTAAGAAAGGGGGGGAACGAGAATCGCTCACACAAGCCCGCAAGCTTCCCAAATACTCGCTCAATTCATATTTTCTTCAATCTGACTTGTCTATTGGTTACAACCAATTTAAAGGAAAATAAAAGACATAAAATAGAAACTCAAGTGAAATAAGAAACTATCCTAAACAAGGAAACTAATTGCAAATTCACTCTCTAAATCCTGTGTACCTTACTTGCTAAAATAAAGTGAATAAAATAAAATAAAAAACAATCTTCTTAAATAAAATAAATTTCTAAAATCCTACTAGACCAAGGACTCAATATGGGTATGGTTCATCTCTGGTTGGATACCCATATGGGTATGGGTCGCTCCACGGGTGCGTATCTACATCACTAATCCTACTTAACCAATCTCGTAGTCCTAGCTCCTACCCTTATTCTAGGCCCATTAAAGTGACCTATTACAATGAAAAGCCATTGGACCTAAACATAAATACATATAGAACCCAACCCAAGGATTATTTAATCTAAATAAGGTCATTTTTCTGATATATCTGCATCAATCCCATCATTACATGGTGTACTGCTGTGGGATGCATTGGGTGTAAGAACTCATTGACGGTTTTTATTTTTGTGGTTCTTCTTGCTTTTGTACTAGATGCTGTATCAATAAAGAAGATTCCTTTACTTCTTCTGGCCTTCATGCAATGATTTGTTTAGGTTTCAGCCTGTTAGCTTTGTACTTTATTATGTAAAATTGCTTCTTAACGTCTCATATTTCCAGGTGCTTGAACCCAATTGGCACATGATGCAGGATAGACTTCAAACTGCGAAAAGCATAGATGAGGTGAGTTCCGTTTTCTCTTTGCTTGTACTAGCTATTTCTTTTTGATAGATATATACCATGTTAAGTAGAGAGAAATTTCTAACATGTTGATTCCCATAACAGGTTATCCAGTACCATGATTTTTTCCTTGACAAGTGCTTGAAAGAATGTTTGCTTCTTTTGCCCGAACTTCTCAAGGTCAGTGGTTTTGGCTTTTAATTGCAGTTCTTTAGCTATCGAATGTAGGTTTCCTTTTGGATAAACCGCGAAGGATTATAATCAATGTCATAAATGTAGACGCATGTACTGGGGTATCTATTTCTCCTTATATCTTGTAGGCCTAAAAGTCAACAGAATCTGATTGTTGTATCTTATTTTCTTTTCCCTCTCTGTTCAACGTGTCCAAATATTGGCACATTATTTAGGTGGCACATCGAATGGTGAGCTCCACTTCCACCATGTGGTCTTCACCACATTTACTTGTATGCGTGGTAAACTGTTTGAAATTTTGTTACACATTCTACGATACCGATTTCTATTTGTGCTCTTCTTGGTGGGAAAGAATGGTTGGGTAGGTGATGCAAATTTAGTGGCCAGCAGTAGTAAAAGAAAGAGGGCTTGCGGCAGGATGGAATCAGCACCGTTTCGTTGGTCTGCGGTTCTTAAAACTGATCCAATTTCTGGTTCAGACCAACGTGGGGCCTAGTTTGAAGATGTGTTTGGGTTTGCAGTTCCAAGAGTTCCCCATTTTCTGGAACCTTATCAGTACACAAAGTTTTGGTTATTTTTTAGGGGTTTACTTTTCTATTTTACTTATGGGAGAATATTCCCTGAAAGGCAGCATTGCCCCTGCACCAGCACGGTGGCCAATGAGAGCACTAGTAGAAGCATCAACAGGGGTGGGATTTCTTCCTTTCATGAGGTGTGGGGTGGTCATTCCCCCCCCCCCC
>NC_056563.1:34660805-34661020 GCF_013358625.1 Macadamia integrifolia | reverse complement strand
CCCCCCCCCCCCCCACAACAATAAAATAAAATAAAAAATAAAAACTATGTCCAGGCGTAGGGGCCAGTGGCCACGCTGCCTTCTAGGCTTCTTTTTATATCCCCTGAAAGGCAGCATTGCCCCTGCACCAGCACGGTGGCCAATGAGAGCACTAGTAGAAGCATCAACAGGGGTGGGATTTCTTCCTTTCATGAGGTGTGGGGTGGTCATTCCCC
>NC_056563.1:34586901-34660785 GCF_013358625.1 Macadamia integrifolia | reverse complement strand
TCCCCCCCCCCCTCCAACAACAAAAATAATTAATTAATTAATTAATTAATTAAAACTATGTCCAGGCGTAGGGGCCAGTGGCCACGCTGCCTTCTAGGCTTCTTTTTCCCTTTACTTACTTATAGTTAGTTGGGATGGACTAGGATATTATTAGTCCAATCCTATTTTGTTGCTATATCTTCAGTTTTAGAATGTCCTAGTCTGTTTTGGATCCTTCTTTCAGCTTGCGTGGGGAAGGATTCCTGGTTTCTATTTTCCTTTACTTTCCTAATCTGGTCAAAGGTGGACTCTGCTTTTCTAAACCATGCATGACTGGATTCTGTCACTTTTATAGTTTTATAAATAAGGAGAGAGAAGGGGGGAGGGAGGATGTACAAACCCCGAAGGGGAAAAGAGAAAACAGTAACTGATGCTACAACCCCGAAGGGTGGGGAAGGGGGGAAGCAAAATAGAAGGTAAACCCTAGGGAGCAACAACGAGATTGTACCTTGGAGAGTTTACAATAAGATGGCAAGGGGTCAGGAAAAGTTTGGAAGACACCTTGAAGTAGATGGCACTCCAAATCTTGTCTAAAGACCGAGAGTTGGAGGTCATCTACAGAGGTTGTGTTCCATCCAAATATGGTTAATAGCACCCTCGAGGCAAGTTTTTGAGCAATGTCACAAATGGACTTCCTAGCAAAGGTCATGTCAATCCAAATGCATTCTCTCGAAAGGGGAAGGGGGGCTCTCCTGATAGGCCAACAACAAGCAAGACTCTCTTCCAAATGGTGGAGGAAAAAGGACACTCAAAGAAGAGATGGTTAATATCTTCAAAACCATTCCAGCAAAGGCAAAAAGCAGGGAAGACAGGGATGTGACAGAATAAGGAAGGACTGAGTGGGCAGGAGATTGGAGAAAGCTCTCAAACAATGAAGCTATGGCTAGTGATGTGAGATTTGAGCCAGATAATTTTATGCAAAGGGCAGGTGGTGCCACGAGCCCTCACAAGGTGCCAAGCAGAAGAGGAGGAAAAACTCCTAGAGGAGGAAGGAGACCAAGTGAACTTGTCTTCCCCTCTAGAGGGAGAAAGAGGGGGGGGCGGGGAGGGAGGACCAAATGGATGAAAAGGAAATGGAGGTGGGAGGAGACCAGACACCATTGGTGATAATGGAGGAGATGGGGATGTCTTTGGCAAGACCAGAGGAGTAGACGGATCTAGGCCCCTCTTACAAGTAAAGTACACCATTGGGGTGCCAATTTTCGAGCCAAAGGGAGGTGGAAAGACCATTACCAATCTTACATTAGATGACATCTATGGCTAGAGGCGTAGCCTGAAGGATTTTACGCCAAACCTAAGAGGCATCCTGGGAGAGAGAACAAAGAGCCTTGCCGGGTTTTACTTGGCAACAGCACTGGAAAAACAAAGAGAGCAACAATTCTCCTATATACATTTATTAATAAGCTCAGTAACTAATCCTCTCTCTCTATCTCTCAACATGAAATGACCTTGCTGCCCTCCTATCCTTCTTTCACATCTCATTAGTGCCTTCCTCTACGGGCGCTTACTTAGAGAACCCTCTCCCATAATAAAAATAAAAAGAAATGAACTTGGAATAATCTTTGAGAAATTAAAATTTTCAGCAGCTTCATGGGAATGAACAAGCAGCATGGTGTATCCATAACTTGAATGTCCTATGGTGGTAGAGAAAGTATGCAGTGCTTGGATCTGACATATTTGATGGGTTTGTCTGGAGTTCTTGACAACAGAGATGGCTGCTCTCCTATCCATCTTTTCTGCAGTTTAGCCATCTGATTAGATGGCTAAATTTGTGTACAGTTGGGGGGAGGGGGGAGCGTAATAGTTGGAAGTCCACCTTTGGGATGAGAATGTTCAGCCAAAGGCAACAAACAGGTTCACTGACTGAAGTCTGAGTTATGTTCAGACCTCACATTCCACACACCATGTATGTGTTTCTTCTGAAAGACTATTTGATTGCTGACGAAATTGTAAGGTTGTATTATTATTTCTTTTGGTAAGGTGCCTGGTGGTAAAACTGCAAATTAAAAGTTAAATGCAGTTGTTGGTTGACGATAGGCTCAGGTCTTGGGGGAATTTGTAATTTCTGGACCTTACTACTATCTTTGCTATTTCTCGTCATGGTTGGTTCTTAGCTGAAGTTATCTAATTGCAGAAGGTGGAGAAGCTGAAAACCATTTGTCTTCAATATGCGGCGGCTGCTCAATGGTTGATTTCATCATCCATTTACATTCCCAAGCCAGAGGAACAGTCAAATATCCCAACAGGATCAGAGAAATTGAATAAGTGGCGATCAAAGAGCAAGGCTCAAGTAATGAAGTTAGCAGCTAGCGATGCAACAGCAGTGACGGATTCTGTTCTGTAAGTCAAATTAAAACATCAATGGAAATAAATTTCCAACTCCGTTCAGTTTCTCCGCTTCTTTTTTACCTTTTATAATTGCTCATAAACTACAGGAAATTCGAGAGAGAATTCAATTTTGAGCTTCAGAGTCTGGGACCAATTTTGAGTAATAGTTCCCAAGCAGAGCCATATTTGACACATCTTGCTCAATGGATCCTTGGTTTTGGGAATGACCAGTAAGTGAACCCTGTTTTTCAGGGAGGCTAACATTGTGGGAATGAATTGTTGATATTCTTTCCCGACCGTTAATGGTCTTAGGTTTGCAATTATATGTTTCATCCAGACTGTAGTTTACTTGTCTTTGAGTGCTTAAAATGGAAATTATATCTGTTCTAGAATTTTGCGACGAATGAGATGACTCAGTGCTTTTGATCCTTCATTCCAGACCCCCTCCCCATTACACTAGGAGGTAGTGTTCTTTAACCCAAATTTATTTTTTGACATGATTGGATTGTTTGCCTAAGAAAAAGACATGATTGGACTGTCATCACTCAGCAGACAGATTAACATTTCCAGTGCATCAGGGGGAAAATCAAGATTCATATGTGCCAACCATTGTAATTTTTGTATAATTTCTTTGGTTCTGCCTGGTTCCAAGAGAAATAAAGGGGAGGAAAGTGAAATTAAAGCAATACTAAATGATAATCTTTTTAACAATTGTCTTACATGATTGTGAAATAATTCCAAGACATTTCATATCTGATTAGTCCATTTTACTTTACAATCAAATCTCTCTTATTTTGAAGAATAAAATAAAGATTATATCTGAAAAATATAATTAACAAATATGATAATAGTTTTAGGTGGATTATACAATCATGACTACAAAATTTTTATTTTTCTTTTCAAATTACTCTTTCCTTTATCTAAGCAGCACAAATATTTACCGCATGCAATGTCCATTGACATTTAAATTTCTTGAATATCCATTTCATTTTCCTTGCTCTTTCCTTTATTTCATCGAAAAACACAAGTGATACCCAAGCATTTCCTATGTTGTGTTATCTCATCCTTGAAAGAATCCACAACTGTCCTATGCCAGTTTGCATGACCACTAAATCACATTTTAGCAACATTATCGTTGCGATGAGGTCTGGAAGCGATTCCTTTCCAAAAAATAAATTATAAATTGGCGTTCTTCTATTGGTTTATGTTTTTATTTTAAAAGGTCCTCTCGACTGTTGGCCCATGTAGAACTCCAATCCCAAGGAACACGGCAGCCTCTCCACTGATGAAAAATATTACATAATTTTTTGACTCCACGCTATGTCACGTGCTTTATTACCTACTTTTACCTTTGATTAATTGTTTAATTCATCCGTTAACCAAATACATCATCCATGGAGAAGAGCCAACCAAATACCACATAGTCACACCTCACTAAATAAGTAGCCACTAATCTGGGTTCTGAAGATACCAGTTCTGGGCTGGATTCTACTGGGTCTGATCTTGGTTTTTGGCTTTAGGATTTTTCGACTCATTTATGGATTTGTGTGATGTTACCCCATACAAGTTGGACAAGATAGACAAGCAGATTTCTGGTTGATGTGAAATGTGTGTACCTGTGTTATGATGCGTATTCGTATTCGAATCCTCTCAACCGTTGAATGCCTAATTAGACACTAATTGAATGGGCTACTAATTAGAGAGGATTCCCCTATACAAAGCACATGCATTTAAGCCCAAGTTCTGTCCTATCTTGAAACCAAAACCAAACAATTTCACATTTTAATCTTGTTGCTAGATCTTTTCTATCTTGTCTGCATCGCCTGTGATCTGTGTTTGTCATTTTCCTTACTGCCTCACCTTCTTGTCCATAGAAAACCACACAGTGAATTATGATTAATTATTAAAACCCCCTTGGCTCCACGCTAGTCGGCCTTTTGTGCATGTGTGGTTTATATATATGTGGCATGTGGGCCTGTTGGCCAGTAGGCTACCAGTACTGGGTTTTTATTTACCACGTAACTGGACTCCTGTCTGTATGTGAACAAAAAAGAAAAAAACGTTTCTTTTTCCATTTCCATGTAAAGAAAATTGAAATAATAATAATAATAACAGTGACACAAAGCCTACAAGGATGAAGACTGCTCATGACTACATGAGGCATAAATATAAAATAAGGGGAGAAATAAGTGATTTATTTATTTAGGTTTGAATCATCATGGGGTGGTGGTGGTGGTGGAGTGGAGGTGTGGACGAGGACGACGGCAGTGAGCTCGGCACATATGGTGGCAATCGTAGAAGCATGGCCCACCACAGTGGAGAGGACAGTCCAATCTCATGCCTTTGCATCTTCCTCTTCCCATGCACTCTGCGTACTCTCCTATCTTGTAATGCTGCTTCTCTTCTTCCCTCTCCCTCCTTTTACTTCTTCCTCCAGTGGGGTTTGTCTGCCCTCCACATCCCCAATTCTGCCTTCCTCCTCCTCCTCCTCCTCCTCCTCCACCACCACCTCCTCCGCCACCTCCTCCACCTCCACCTCCACCTCCCCATCCATATCCATACCCTCCGCCACTTCCCCCTCCCCCACCACCTCCTCCTCCACCACCACCTCCTCCTCCTCCTCCACCACCACCACCACCTCCTCCACCACCCCATCCATATCCATACCCTCCGCCACTTCCCCCTCCACCACCACCACCACCTCCACCACCACCTCCACCTCCACCCCCACGAGCTCTTCCTTTCCCACTACCACTGCCACCACCACGGCCGCCTCTATTGTTATTATTTTGAGAATTGACCTCAACATCATTATCAATTGAGGAAGTTGAAGTTGTGTTAGTGGGTTTGATATTTCCAACAGAATTATGGATAGTACGAGGGAGAAGCGTTCCATTTTGAGGTTGAGAAACGGCCACATTGGCTTCGTGACCATTGATGAGCTCATCACCACCCTTACATGGAGTAATGAGAAGTATGGACAGAACAAACGGAAGGAGGAGAACCCACCACCCCACACTTCTCACAGTCTTATCCATCTTCAGCTTCGTTTTGCAGAGACAGCTTTGGACGAGAGATAATCAAGCATTCCCTGATCCTCCCTCTTTATATAAACCTTAGATTGAATCACAACTTGGGTTTTGCCAGCTGTACTTTGCCCTCACTATATCCAGATCTCATAGCTACCTCGCCAACCTAATTAAACAAATAAACAATCCCTTCTTCAAGCAATTGATCCCCATAGAGAGAGAGAGAGAGAGAGAGAGAGAGAGAGATGGCTTGTGACGCACTTTGTCCCCACCTGCTCCTTTCCCAGGCATTGGCCATTGTTCAAGTACGCACACCGTACGAAACTATCCCCAGTTGCCTTCATGAAGTGTGAAGTCATCAAAACTCAGCCGACCCTCTCCCACTTCTGTTGGCACGCGCGTCTCTGCTACTCTACTCTACCTTCTTCATCCTCTTTCTCTCTCATCTCTGTGTCTCTATCTCTCTCCATTTCATACTCTTATTTGTAATCGTAGCCTGGGGACAAGGGACCACTCAACTGTCACACCCATAGATAAATAAGTATACATAAGTGAAGTGAAATGATGTGAGGATCATGGTTTTAGGTATCCGTTTGGGATAGGTAGATGTTTTTTTTATTAAAAAAAAAAAAAGGAACTGTTTCCCAATGTGTGTAAGTCATCTTTGCGCAAGGACCGATGTAATCTTCAAAATTTCGTTGTTGCCATGATTGCAACCAAATAGATGTTACCTGGGTTGCAGCTATGGCAGTCAAAAAATAGAATTTTATAGGGTATTTTAAAAGATACAAGAACCTGTAAGGTTATTTTTGAGCCTACAGAAAAGTGAAATCCATTTTTTTGGCTGCTAAGAGTGGTTGCAGATACTTAGCTGCAACTCGATAGTAGCCAAAATTTGCCCTAATCTTCTCTGTTTCATATCAGTTTGATGGCATGTCCCAAAAGAGACAAAGATGCGTATTGGCTTGTAATATCGGTTTTTGGTCAATCCTATAATGATGTAACAATGTGAACCAATTGTATAGGGGCGAAATCATCCGATACTATACTGATGCGTTGATCTGTGTCCAATCCCATATCAGTTTCCAGGATGACCAATCCTATATCCAATACTGTGAACTTAAACCATTTTCCAACAGAGATTTGGATAAATTACTAGCATTTCTCAGAAGAAAGTTTTCCTCCACCATTGGAGTAGGGTTCACTTATCCATTTATGGTCATTATTACTCTGTCCTCTCATTGTAGAAGTCAATAATGCCTCCTCACTCTTCCTGAATCCATCCCAAGACTAAGAAATCCATGGGCAAGGGATTCTCGGTTCAGAGTGGATATAGAGAAATTGCATCCGGTTTAAACACCATGGTCATGAGCGCAAGCCGATGAGAAAAAGTTACCATATTGGTTGATTTTGATAGAGGAATTATGTTATGGAAACCCTTTCTTAAAGGGAAAAGGTTCTACAGTCTCTAATGTAGAAGAAACCAAATCATCCATCTGGAGTTTTTTTATAAGGGAAGTGTTCTCTATCCGGGAGTGTAGTTCTGTACTTGCGCAAGACCCACTCAGCACCCTCCTTTTGGTTCATTCCATGGAGGCAAAGCGACTGTTATACCAGGAGGAGGAGACAGACCCAATCAGCACCCTCCTTTTGGTTCATTATTACCTTGATCACTGTTTAGGGGTGTTTTGACCTTTTAAATCATCCATTATCTCTCTCTCACTCTCACACATGTAGTCATGAATCTAATGTTTATTTAACAATTTAACATATTGCCTTCTATAACACATAGTTAAGTGATCCTTAACCCAAATTAATAGGGCTTGCTCCATCATCTCTGGTTGTAGGAACTGTAATCTCAATAATCCTTTCCACAGGATTGGTGGCCCAACAGACTCTAATACTCTGATGGATCAAAAGATCAAACTTCTCTTCCTCCGAAGGAGGTGCAACTCACTTCATTTCCACTGCACTAGGAGGAGGAAAGGAGGGACATGATAAGATAAAGAAAGTAGTTGGGTGACAGAATTAAGGGGTTTAAGTTTTCCTTGGTTGAAGTTGAACATGAGCATCCATGATCCACGGCCATGATGATTAACCCATTTGGAATTTCTTTCTTTTCACCACTACACTCTCCCATCACCACCACCAATGATGGATTCCAATTTTTCTTGAGTAGTTATTTATCAACCCTAGTGGGGGATTGGGTTTTGAATTTTTTTTTTTTTTTTTGGGGGTGAGGGGGTGGAGTTGCACGTCCATCTTATGACTTATGAGTTTTCTCTCTCTGTGGTTTCAGTCATTATTTCCTTTGCTACATACTAACATACTTGCTTGGCCTTCACAAAAGTAGCAAGAAGAAAAAAAGGAAAATAGATCACCAGTCACCACTACTAGCTTGCTTGCTTCAGTCATTGAATCTTTTTGAATGGGAATTTTTTTGTCTATTCAAGAGAAAAGAACAAGCAATTCAAGGAATGAATGCTCCTCCTCATCACCAAGGGGGGACTGGGGCTGCTAATGCTTCCTTCGTAGTTCTTAGAGTACTACTTCCATTTGTTTACTTTTGTGTCTAAGAACACCACCTTACATGTGTGATGTCCCCCACCTCTTTGGTCCTAATCCTTAAGAGTGGAGATGGGTCAAAGTTTTTTTTTGTGCCAATCTGTTATGTCTTCTGAAATGGCTAGTTCAAAAACTTGCTTGATCTTAGCTATAAGTAGGGTTTAAAAACTCGGAATTAGCATCTAGATTAGTTTTGGGTGATTTTGATGTGAATATGATCAGAATCAGCCTAGATGGGTTTGACTAGACTCTAGAATTGGTATATTTCAGACATCTAGGGATCTTCCGTACAGAATCGATTCAAGCTGGATCGAGGGAGTCTGGATCAACCTCGGCCAAATTCGATCCAGATTGGTTGATCCGATCCAATTTTTAAAACCTTGACTATAAATATATCAAGAAAAAAAAAAAGGAATAAAAACCTTCTAACTAATTCCTTGGATCACTCAATTGAAATCTATCGGAAGGGAAGGGGACCATTATCCACATTGGATTGGCCAATCGATTGACCCCATGAGGTTTCGTTCACTGTCAGTCCATCTGATTGGGCAAGCCCCATCTTAAGTCCTTAACGAATTCTCATAATTTTTCTGGGAAACCAGTAGGGTGATTACTAATATTCCATTATGGGAATAGAGAAAAAGAAAAAGCTGTCTTGTGTCTTTGGCCCCTGCGCGAGCCCAGACAGACAGAGAGACAAGGGCGCATAAAATTATCTTCACCTTTAAAAAAAAAAAAAAAAAAAAACTTAATCCTGTTGATACCACTGTGCTAGTGAGGAGCCACGTGAGTCAAAAATCTCTTGTCATTTAATTATATAAAGACTGGAGAAGAATAGGCAAATGGTCTGCATGGCACATGCCTACAGGCAACACCAATGGGGCGTCATACGGGAGGGGTTGGCTATTGGATTAAAAAATAATAATATATTAATCCCATGTGAGAAGGCACGCAATACACCTTCAGCTCAAAGAACCTTTTTCCTAATAATAATAATAATAATAATAACAACGATCAAATTTTAATTAGGCTAGCAAAAGGGTAATCCCTAAATTATAGGGCTTCAAATTCCTAATTTAAATATTTGGAGATCAAAACATAAGATATAACAGCCAAGAGGCTTGAACTTGAGACCAATGTGGGTTTTTTGTCCACTATAACTCGCCGACTGTGTTGGCAGTTGTTAGTGTGTTGAATCTTCTCACTCGATGGAAAAGTTTTCTCCCAGAATAATCCCGTCTATAGCATAAGTAATGTATTGGAAATGTGGATCTTCAAGGTTGCTTGGGTAGCAAGGAATGAGTACAATGTACACCTTAATGGAAACAAAACCGTGGTACAGCCATATGGTAATGGATATACTACTCTTTTGCCTATACAATATAGCATGTGCACTACCGGCGGACAATGTCTGATACAATCTACAGAGGCTCACAGTTAAAAATCACATCAGAAAACTACTCCAAGGGTAGGACCTCCTAGAACAAGAGAGAAGGGAATCTATTTTTCTTAGATAGGGTTAATTACTTGGACATCTCTTGTAGTACTACGACCACATTGCTTGACATTTCAAAAGTTCGAAAAGTTTACTTGAAACACCATAAAACCAAACGATGTTACTGTTAAATGAAAAGGCTATTTTACCCTTTTGAGGTAAACAATGTTTATTATTATTATTTTTTAATAGTTTATCTTAATTACAAATTCAAGGGTGTTCAAGTAAACTTTTCAAACTTCTAAGAAGTCCAACAATCTGACCATAATAGAGGGGTGTCTCAGTAATTAAACATTTTTCTCATCTCCTATTACCTTTCTTCCCTGGATTATATATCTCTTTACAACTCATCACCCAATTCAATTATTCCGTACAATAAAGGACATAAACCCATCATGTACCAATCCTAACCGTTTCACGCGTATTCCTTCAGAGCAATTGGGCTTTCATTCATTCTGTTACCCTGCGTGTGGTGCCTCGCACCTGGCATCATAACAACATCCCCCAAGCAATCGAAGAAATGACTGATGCCAATCTTCTCCTTACCAGAGTAAATGGCCTCCGCAGCCCCACCTCGCTCACCTTGGGCAGCCATTTCAATTATCATGTAAAGCTTCTTGATTGGCATCTGAAACATGGAAGAGTACAAGTTTAAGAAGTGAGAAGCATAATATTCTCATGTCAACCCCATGTTTTTATCCAAAATGCACCAAAAAGAACAACCAAGTGCACAAGACTCTCGCTACTGTAGGGCCTGGGAGGGGCAAATGTACGCAACCTTACCGAAATGCAACAATCTTATTACAATCAGTTAATATACAGATAATATCGTACAGAAGTTGACTAGTACAAAAAATTTAACCATGCAATGATACCCATTAAATATCAGGTTAAATACTGCATCCTAATTGGCCACCATATATGATAATCAGTAGAGGATTTTGTTATCCATTTTCAAAGTAACAGAGAGACCAATTATATTTAATTGGAAAGAACAAAAAATTTCAATTAAAAAAAAAGCTCCAAAAAATTTAAATTATCTGAATTGCATCAGATCCTTGAATGTAGTCGCCAGAAAAGTTAGGTAAAAACGCATCAACTCAAATGACAACCATCAAAGGATTTACAAAAGTTTTACAGACACTTCTCTGTTTTTCTGAAAGCGAAAGCTTAATGAACTTCGAAAGGCAAAAAATAAAAGAAAAAGAAAAAAATATTTCAAGTAAAATGTCACAAATATCATATAAAATTGAAAAAAAATCATTTCAGTTTCATTCACAGTTACCACCACATGTGCTGCTCCTTTTCATAATGGCCCCAGTAGAGTGGGGGGTGGGGGGTGGGGGGTGGGGGGGGGGGGAGAACCTGTAAACCCCCTTTATTTAAGGTCTCCAAGGCTCTGTTTGGCTAGATTTGAAGTGAAATGAAATAAAATTTCATTGGTAAAGCAAATGAGACAAGTCAACGGAAGTGAGTGAGTGAATACAACAAAAAAAAGGAGACAAAATCAACACATTTTACATTGAAAATCATTTTCCATGTGTTTAGTTGTAATTAAATTTTTTGTGTCCCAATTTTTTTTTTCTTGTCAGGTATAACTTAAAATCGCTATTTTTTATTTCTGCATAAATAAAACAAAAAATTTATTCATTACCTACTCTCTCTTTTTTGTGGTCCCCACATTTCACATACCACTTTGCATCAACTTTGCTTCCAACCGAATACCCATTGAAATTTCTTTTCTTCAACTCACTTTGCTGATGAGAATTTTATTTTACTTTACATCAAACCAAACAGGGCCTAACCATTGTTGCTGTCTACATAGCATCCAAAGAGGTAGTACTAGGAAATATATATATATATATATATACTAAATAAATGAATAAAGAGATCTGCCTGAAACATAAATGAAATTAAGCTTACATCATTCAAGGCCTCTGCAGCAGCATCAATATCATCTGGTGCAAAAACGTTTAGCTCTTCTAGAACCTGTGGAGAAGAGATAGGAACCATGTAGTCAAAAAATGTGACAAAAAAAAATTATATATATATATAGAACCTTTCTAAGAATATGAGTAGATTATTAAACTCAGGAGTAGAATTCCATGCAATTAGAAGGGGCAGGGAAATATCATCTTAAACCAAATGGTCACTCTAACCCAAAATATAAGGAAACCATAGATGTTAGAAATTATAACAACTCTGCTAATCCCTCTGGAATCTTACAGCACAATAGATGTTAGAAATTGCAACAATCAAAAGCATAGTTGTCAAGGCATCGCCTAGGCTGTGGTCCCGGCGGTTTTCTTGGGGTTTAGGCGATTGCCGCCTTAATGCAAGGCATCTCAAAATGGTATCGAACCATGTTTGGCACTTATTTATGCCAAATATCGTTGTAATATTTCATTTACTTAAGATATTATTCATAAACAAGAAAACTCTCCCTATTTGAATCCAATAAAAATAATTTAAAAATCAAATTCCAAAATGACAAAAAAAAAAAAAAAAAAATCAAGAACAAAACTAGATTTTTTGTTGTAGAGGCGATTTTCAACTTTCAAATGCTAAAGTTTTCTCAAATCTGAAATTCCATAAATCTAACATGTTAAAAGATTGCTAAAAACCAAAAGTGCGATAAAAATAAGTTTGGCCAGAACATAGCTTTGTCGATACAACTCAAATTTTAAGCAATCTTTGATTTGTTGGAAATCTGGTTTTGTGCTCTACCTAATACAAAAAGTCTCATGTAAAAATAAAATTATTTGACCAGTCAAACTTATTATAGAACAAGAATATTTCTCTAAATGTTGATTTTTTATGACTTGATGTGACTTAATGTTGATTTTTGACGACTTGATGTGGCTTAATCTTGATTTTTGGGTCACCTTGACAACTATGATCAAAAGTAAACCATTTTTCTCAATGGATTAGAAAAATCTAGCATTCCATAGAGAGAGCTGCCTAACTCTTGGAAAAATATCTCTCAAATAGTTTTTTTTCTCCAAGAAAGAATAAATTAAACTGGAACCTAAAACATATCAAACAAAATATTGCTCCTAAATAGCACTGAGAGTCTCAGAAAATAATAATTTATCTTATATTTACAACAGTAGAAGATTGTAGTTCATGGTTAGTTTCTTTAATTTTTCTACAACTTTTACCACAACGGCATGGAAAGAAATTTCTTAGGACTTATTTAACAAAGCAATTAATTGGGATTGCTAAAAAATATGATGGTAATTTACTTTTTTGGCATCTCCTGTCTTCAGTGTTGGAACATTGTAAGTGATTGAGAAGGCATCACAGAAACCAACTGAATCCAGGAAGTCCACCTCACTAGTTGTCCCAATCAGCAGCATGTTTTTCCCCTGCCAGCAAAGTAAGAGCAGAACAATTTTTCTTGTGACTTTGGTCTACATATAAAACCACATGGTCAACAGAACCAGTACTAAAAAACTATCAAAAACTTCTTGCAACCTCACATAGAACCATATAAGTAAATACCATCAAGAACAGTTTCAATATTGGTTGGTATCAAGAAGCAGATCAACTACATTTAGTTTTAAGAGGACCAGCCATGTACAAGATCAGCTAGATTAAGAGTATATATCTTGAAGAACAATTGGAAGTAAGCTTCATGTAAAAAATAACAAATTTAAATCAGCGATTGATCTGATCAAGCAAATTGATGCCACAGAAGTGACTATCTCAAACTTATGCATGGTTATTTGTTAGCATTTCTGCTTTTCACAGTAGAAAATTAGATTAATTTCACCTATAATTTGAAAGCAATGGGTTGCCCCAGACGAGGGAGGAGAATCATTCCATTGGGAGGACATATCTAACTCAAAGCAGGTAAATAAGGAAGTGAGAGAAATTTAATGAAATTATCCATCCTGGCATGGAAGTAGTATAATGCAAATTGCTATCATGACCAATTACAGATTTTCACTTGCTTTAGGATGCACAAATTATCTTTCTGTTTTTTTATTTATTTTTTTGTTTTCTCTTTTTCCTTTCCCCTTTAGGATCAGCAATAAAGAAAGAAGCCAGAAGGCAAAACCTTTGGAGGAGGTCGTTTGAGAAGGACCAACAATGTCTGGCATATCACATTTGAAAATCGAGGTCCAATTGCAACATATTCCAGTAACCTGCATTTGATATTAACATTGAATACAGATGAGTTAACCATTAACCAAAGAAAGAAAAAAGAGGAGGGGGGGGGGAGAGAAGTAATTGAAGAAACACTCTTAGGCCTTATAAGATTCCAATCAGCCGTTTAACCTTTCAATGTCATCAAGGATGATGATGCTTAATGGTGACTTGTAAGCATCCTCAAATACCTGTAAGAGAACATATAAATAGATGTTTTATTTCTCCTAAAACATTTGAGGATAAAATTGTTGTAGTTCACAAATTAAGACATCTCCTTTCTCCTACAACACAAAGTAAGATATGTTTCTTCCTTTAGACAAGTAACTAGGATTTCTCAAGTGGGGTCCATAATGTATTCTTCAACAGACCTTGACGATTTGAGCACATTTACTGCTTTCACTATGACCAATCATTGTTTCTGCTGAGATCTTAAGTCAAAGAATATGGAAAAGTTAGAAAGAGAAGAAAAAAAAGAAGAAGTGAAAACCACAGGAAATATTACATAATATCAGAAATCAGAAGGAACTCACTATCTTGACAAAGGGAAAGTCACTGTCAATACCAATAGTAGCTGCCAGTGCAGTCTTTCCACTGTCCAAGACAATGTTTTTCAGAATAACGACAATACGAAATATAAATACAAAAAAATGTAACAATCAAGATGCAAAATTTCTGTTAAATGTTAATGATCAGACCAACCTGCCACTTGGGCCTTCAAGAAGGCAACTAACAAGTGGGCTTCCTTGGCTCACTTTAACTTGCTCCACTATTAGCATGGCTCTTTCATACAGATGCTTGTGCCGTTCGCCACAATCCACCATGGAATTAAGTCTGCAATACATTGAATTGACACAAGGCAGACATGACATCTAAATAAAAGTTATTAGTATACTGCTCTCTTCAGCTCTGAGGGACTCACGGTAATATACTTGGCTGGATGCCATCCTTGAACTATATGATGTTCAATTGTCGTACTATGATCAAGTTCATATTAACATTTTCTGGGAGTTTCCGAAAAAAATTTTATGTTTTCCAAACATTTACCTTGAAGCAGAAATTTTACAGAATTTTGAAATTTCCAGTGATATTTTAAACAATTTACCATTTTTTAGCACACCAATATCAAAATTGAAAGCCTTGACATGATAAAGCTATCCAAAACTAAAATAAAACTCAAAAATCCAAAAACCAAGAAATATACAATCAATTTTAATGTAATACTTGCAGGGTTACACATTTTTCCCTTACCATCACTTTGCACCTCTACCCACAAGGATGAGTTTCAATCTTTCTCTCACTATGTTAGTCTAGCTAAGCTAACTCTTGACGTGTCAATTTATTTATTAATTAGAAAAATATGATGAACTTTTCACGGTGCAAATAAAAATTACCTGCGGTGTTCAAGGTCATCTGTGGAGGCTCCAAATGCAGGACGAATTTCTTGAAGTGCATGAAGAAAATCATCCATGGTTACTTTTATACTCTCCTCATCAATTGGCTTAGTAAGGTCGTCTAGGCTCAGTTGCCGATTCAAGGCAAATGATACTGCACTTTTTACAACACCTTCAAGTTCGGCTCCACTGTAGTTCTTAGTCCGGGCCGCTTTATCCAGATGAACAGTTTATGGGATTAAATAAGGAATTAGTGTCCTCAAATTATGCCTACTAGTTCTCATAATTGCAATCACGGTTGGTACAGCAAAATCATCCAAGCATACAAATCACAAGGTTCATTTCCAAAGCTATATGAGAGGATATATCCAAAACTGATTTATATCATCCAATACTAAAATTCATAAAGGTTGAACCTAGTTCAACAAATGACAGAACTAAAGGCAATAGTAGGACTTGCAATAGCAGGAATAAATAAGGAGAAGAACAACAAAGCATCACCTAATCCATTTTTTCCACTAATCACTTCCCTAGCATGCTTCAAAAAGATGGTCTAGATAATGACAAACCAAAGGCAAAATATATTTCTTTATAGAAACACTCTTGTGGTGGATCATGTCATCATGAAGGAATAGTCAGAACCTTTTCATGAGAAGATACAACGGACTTTGGTCTGTAGAAGAAATACTGGAAGAGAGTGTCCAACTAAACTAGCCAGTATAGGGATGGAGAAATTAATAAATGAGAAACATACTCTGCATTTCTTGGAAAAAAGAGATGCAAAGCTTAAAACAAAAGGTTAAGAAAAAAAAAATGCCAATTGTCCAAGAACGTACAATACAATAAAGGACAAAGGCATGATAAAATCATAAAATAAAATGGACAATGTATAATAAAGTAACTTCCTAAAGGTCATACCAAGCTCTTGAAGGTCCACGTCTGGAGCAAGGAAGGAATTCTCTTTCATCTTGTTTGTATGAATTTGAAGAATTTGTAACCGACCAGTCTCATCAGGAAGGCTTATTTCAACATGAACCTCCAAACGCCCAGGTCTACAAACCGAATAATTAAATGATATAAAAAGATGAATTTAGAAGATGGAGCATCTAACAGAATGATTGATGTATAAAGAAATCCCACCAAAACAGGTTTATTACAGAGTACAGAGTTTGTAGGCTATGTAAAAAATTCAATTTGAAGAAGAAAATAAATATTTATGCAGATCCTACAACTGATTGTTTTGCTCCGTCCTTTTTATGTAGTACAGACTTAGGAAAAATAAATAGTATTCATCACCTTTTTCACAGAACAATTGACAAATAACCATTACGATTCTCATAACTGCATTGTTTAAATATGTAACCAAACATATGGTGTGATCCAATATGATCAACTACGCTTAATAAGTAAATCAGTACCATTTTTGTTTACATGTGCAACTCCCACAGCCTAATGTAGGAGTAGATTACAAGAAACTACCCCACAATTTATAACCCCAACAAATACCAATAGGACCAGGAAACAAAGAAATAATACCATCAAATAAACCCCCAAGGATACAATACCCATATAAGAGCAAAATCAGCCCCAAACACAACCTGGTAGGAGAGAGCAAGACCTGCTATAGAGCTGGAGAGAGAGAGGTGCAGTCAGGTCTGTAGGAGTCCGATTGAGCTGCACTCTTGAGAGTAGATAGTCCCTAGGGAGGGTACAAAAACCCCCAAAGTTGAGAGGATTCTGACGGCTGGTTGTGAAGTTACAAGCTTTCTTGATTTTCTGACTTAGGAGAAATAATCGCAGGCTTCAGGAGAGAATCAAATCTGGTTTGTAACTTGGACAGATCTGAACTTTTGAATACTCACAACAGTCTTATACTTCAACAACAGTAACTTCAGGATAAAATAGAAAGCTTTAAACAAGAAGAAACAAAGGGAAAAGTGGGGGAGGAGCGACTATCTCGGCCCGGGCTTCTCACCCATAGCTATCGCGGCTGTTCTAAGCAATTGACTGCAATTATTCTTTATTCAAATATAAAAATTATGAGTACATAGGCCCCTCTATTTATAGAGGGCAGAATAACAATCAAACTACTACTAGGAGCTAGTTTCCCAATAGGACTAGACACTCCTACTTAACTAGGAGCTAGTTTCCCAATAGGACTAGACACTCCTACTACAACTAGGAATTCAAAATTGGACTAGGAATAATAAACCTATGTGGAAAACAAATAGAGTCCTATGACAATTTGGACTCGACATACCACTTAACTTTATGGGCCCAGTGGCCCGCTAATTAATTAAAAACAACTACTAATTATTCCTTTAGCCGATGGGCCCTAATTTGTACTTAGCCACTCAGGTGGACCAAGTAGGGGTTCGGTTGGCTTTTTGGCTGGACCGTAGCCACTTAGGTGGACTAAGGCTAGACCCTTATTCCTCTCATATTTCCTTCCATAATGTGGATCTACATCAGCTCCCCCTTTCTTAGAATCATTCAACTCTGATGAATGGGTAAGGGACATGTAGTGCTCATAGAGGTCCGTGTCAAGGCATTGAAAGTCATCGGCATGGATCCAAGTACAATCCTCTCGTGGTCGACCTTTCCATTTGATGAGGAAGGAGTAGTACCCTTTGCCCCCACGAACTGTGGTGAACTTGTTGTCGAGAACATCTTCGATGACATCATCTTTAGGGTTTGCAAATTGAGGAAGTTTGAGGGTGTATTCAGTGTCACCATCATCAGAATGGTGTCCCAAATATATCGTCAGATCAGCTACATTGAAGACATTGTTGATCTTCAGAGTAGGAGGTAGCTCTAACATGTAAGCATTAGTGTCAATGCGCTTCAAGACCTTATAGGGACCCATGTTCTGAGGATGGAACTTGAGCACTGTACTAGGAGGAAACCTCTCAGGTGGAATTCAAACCATTACCAAATCACTAGGCTAAAATTCCACGTAGCGACGATGTCGATTGGCAGTTGCTTAGTATCCATCATTGCTAATAGCGATGCGACGATGAACATCAGCATATACCTCCGTGATGTATCTAAGGAACTCATCGGCTTCGACACTAATACGGGCCTGAGGTGGCAAAGGTACCAAGTCAACCGGTCGTTGAGGCTGCAGTCCAAGGACAATCTCAAATGGTGTACGACCTGTGGTGCGGTTGATGGAACTATTATAGGCGAATTCAGCAATATCTAGTATAGATGACCAAGTCTTTTCATAGTCTCGGACTAGACATCAGAGTAAATTGCCAAGACTTCTGTTCACCACTTCGGTCTGTCCGTCTGTCTGAGGATGAAATGCAGTGGAGAACTTGAGTTTAATATTTGTTTTCAGCCATAAAGTCTTCCAGAAGTAGCTCATGAACTTGACATCCCTATTTGAAACAATTGTCTGTGGTAGACCATGTATGCGCACTATCTCTTTGAAAAAGAGTTTAGTCAAGTGACTTGCATCAAGAGTCTTCTTGCACGGGATAAAGTGTGCCATCTTGGAGAAACGATCTGCTACCACAAATATGGAATCATACTTTTCCTGTGTAGGTGGTAAGCCTAGGACAAAGTCCATGCTTATGTCTTGCCAAGGTGCATGTGGAACGGGCAACGGTGTGTATAATCCTGTATTCTTCTTTTCTCCTTTGGCAAGTTGACAAGTGCGGCCTCTCTGTATCACATGTTGCACATCCTTTAAGAGTTGAGGCCAAAAGTATAAGTCTTTCATCATAGAGTATGTTCTGTCCTTGCCAAAGTGTCCACCCATTCCTCCTCCATGTAGCTCTCGAATCAATTGATGTCTCAAAGAGGTGTTTGGGATGCAGAGGCGAGTGCCTTTGAACACATCATCCCGTCCTCCTCCTTGTAGGTTGTTGAATACTTCTGAAAAATCAGCATCACTAATGTACTCTTCTTTGATGTGTTCCACTCCTGCACTTTGTACTGTGAAGGTGTTCATCATCATCACCTTTCGACTAAGTGCATCAGCCACTTGATTCTCCTTCTCAGCTTTGTACTTGAGAGCAAATACATATCCTTGCAAGTATGAGATCCATTTAGCGTGCCGATCACTAATGGTCTTTTGTGAGTGCAAGTATTTGAGTGCTTCATGATCCAAATAGAGCATAAACTCTTTGCCAATTAAGTAATGCCTCCAATGCTTGAGGATTTGAACAATGGTATAGAGTTCTAAATCATAGGTAGAATACCTTCTTTTTGCATCATTCAACTTTTCACTGTGGAAGGCAATCGGATGGCCCTCTTGTATAAGCACTCCCCCTATCCCAACATGGGATGCATCAGTAGCCACTTCAAACATAAGATCAAAATTGGGTAGTCTAAGTACTGGTGCTTCTGTCATCTTTTGTTTGATCAAGTTGAAAGCTTTAGTGGCTGCCGGAGTCCACTGAAATGGACTTTTCCCCCTTTTGTGCATTTTGTAATTGGGGCTACAACGGCGCTGAAATTCCGGATGAATCGTCGGTAAAATGAAGCAAGACCGTGAAAGCTATGAACCTCAGTCAAGGTCTTTGGAATAGGCCAATCAACGACACTTTTTACCTTCTCCGGATCAGCTTCTATGCCTTGTGAAGACACAATAAAACCAAGGAAGATGACCTTGGGCAGCATAAAGGAACATTTCTTCAAGTTGATATATAACTTTTCTGCCCACTCATGACGCGTCTCAGATGCTCCAAGTATTCATTTTGTGCTTTACTGTATATTAATATGTCATCAAAGTACACTACGAGAAATTTGCTGATGAAAGGTCGTAGTACATGTGTCATCACCCTCATGAAAGTGCTAGGTGCATTGGTGAGGCCAAAAGGCATAACCTTCCACTCATACAGGCCTTCTTTTGTTTTGAAGGTTGTTTTCCATTCATCCCCTGGACGGATTCGAATTTGATGGTAGCCACTCCGTAGATCAATCTTTGAAAAGATGGAGGCTCCTGTCAACATGTCAAGCATATCATCCAAACGAGGAATAGGAAATCTGTACTTTACCGTGATTTTGTTAATGGCGCGGCTGTCAATACACATACGCCATGATCCGTCTTTCTTTGGTGTCAATAAGGCTGGTACTGCACATGGACTCATGCTCTCAACCAAGAACCCTTTATTTAATAAATCATCCACTTGTCTCTTGAGCTCGGCATGCTCGGTAGGACCGAGACGGTAAGTGGGCAGATTAGGGAGTACTGACCCAGACATAAGGTCAATGGCATGCTGAATATCCCTCATCGGTGGTAGTTTATCAGGCAATTCCTCTGGCACCAAATCTGAAAAATCAACAAGTAATTGTTTGATTTGTGAGGGATGTTTGACCACTATCACTGGTTCAGCAACCTTGGTAACAAGAGCTATGATTAGGCCAGTTTCTTCACCAAGGGTTAGGAATTCTCTATGGGGCAGCACGCATAGCTTGTTGTCCACAATGTTCTTCTTGCTGAAATTTTCTTTGCATGGTTGCTTCTTTTGCTCAGTGGTTGTTTTGGAAGAGGTCTTAGCAACATTCTTTAAGACATGTTGTCTCCTTAGTTGGGCAGCCCTTAACTTGTCTTTTACCTGAGGTATGTTGAGTGGGTTTAGAATGAATGGTTTGCCTTTGTGATCGAAGATGCATTGGTTCTTAGTACCTCTCACTAGCACATTGTTGTCATATAACCAAGGCCTTCCAAGTAGTACATCAGTGAGGACCATGGGGATGACATCACACCATACACTTTCTTCATAATCTAAGACCTTCAATGGGACTGAACACCGTTGAGTTACAGCCATAGTGTTACTGTCTATAAGAGATACCTTGTATGGCTGTGGATGGGATTCAGTCTTAAGCTTTCCGTCAATGACAAAGGCTTGAGATACCACATTCACACAACTTCCACTGTCCACAATCACTTGAGCTTTGTGAGGTCCACTAGGCATTAAGGTGTAGAAGATATTGTGCCTCCTCCAGTCTTCACCCTTAGTTTCAGACACTAGGATTCTTGCAACCACATTGACATAAGCATGAGGATCATCATTCTCTGGTGTACCTTCTGAAGGTTGTTTTGATCAAATCCTCTGCTTTTAGTGATTTTTCAAAACAAGTGCTTAAGGAGGGTATCTCGATCACACCAAGCTTCTCATGAATATCATACCTTAACCCTAGTTTGAAACAGGATATGAGCAATTCTTCATCTTCTTTTTAGGCACCTGTTCGTGAAAGCAGTTCATTAAAACGATCAATATAATCTCCTACAGTCATAGTACCTTGCCTGAGAGTATTCAGCATGTCGTAGAGTCGACGTCAGTAAATGGGTGGTAAGAATCTATCGTTAAGGATAAATTTTAAGTCTTCCCAATTATGAGGCATCTGACGACTACGGATCAGCCTATTCTCTTCATTCCTCCACCAGTCCTTAGTTCCACCAGTTAACTTAGTGACAACTAATTGAACTTTCCTTTCTTTAGGCATACGGTACCACCGGAAGTAGTCATCAAAGGAAGTTACCCAATCCTGGTAGTAGAGGGGATCGTGCCTCCCATTGTACTCTTTCAATTCTAACTTGACCTTGTACGTATCGTCAAGCTGATAAAGTTGATTGTCATACTCATCATACTCATCATTCTGACCTGGGACATTCCTTTTAGGTTGCATAGTGACTCTTCTGGGAACATTACCAATGCAATTAACAGCAGGTTGAACATTAGTTTGGGCAACAGTTGGTTGGGTGTTAGAGTGGGCAGCAGTACTCTCTTTTAGGTCAGCCAACTGTTGGTCATATCCATCCAACTTTGTAGACAAGGCTTGGATTTCTTTCATCACATCTTGAAGGGTGGGTTCGGGTTCTTCTGTCTGAGCCATAGCTCTGATGCCACTTAATACATGAGTAGATTACAAGAAACTACCCCAGCAATTTATAACCCCAAACAATACCAATAGGACCAGGAAACAAAGAAATAATACCATCAAATAAACCCCCAAGGATACAATACCCATATAAGAGCAAAACCAGCCCAAAACACAACCTGATAGGAGAGAGAAAGACCTGCTATAGAGCTGGACAGAGAGAGGTGTGGTCAGGTCTGTAGGAGTCCGATTAAGCTGCACTCTTGAGAGTAGATAGTCCCTAGGGAGGGTACAAAAACCCGCAAAGTTGAGAGGATTCTGACAACTGGTTGTGAAGTTATAAGCTTTCTTGATTTTCTGACTTAGGAGAAATAATCGCAGGCTTCAGGAGAGAATCAAATCTGGTTTGTAACTTGGACAGATCTGAACTTTTAAATACTCACAACAGTCGTATACTTCAACAGCAGTAACTTTAGGATAAAATAGAAAGCTTTAAACAAGAAGAAACAAAGGGAAAAGTGGGGGAGGAGCGACTATCTTGGCCTGGGCTTCTCACCCACAGCTATCCCGGCTATTCTAAGCAATTGACTGCAATTATTCTTTATTCAAATATAAAAAATTATGAGTACATAGGCTCCTCTATTTATAGAGGGCAGAATAGCAATCAAACTACTACTAAGAGCTAGTTTCCCAATAGGACTAGACACTCCTACTTCAACTAGGAGCTAGTTTCCCAATAGGACTAGACACTCCTACTACAACTAGGAATTCAAAATTGAACTAGGAATAATAAACCTATGTGGAAAACAAATAGAGTCCTAAGACAATTTGGACTCGACATACCACTTACTCAACTCGATGGGCCCAGTGGCCCACTAATTAATTAAAAACAACTACTAATTATTCCCCTAGCCGATGGGCCCAATTGGCCCAATTGGCCCTTATTTGTACTTAGCCACTCAGGTGGACCAAGTAGGGGTTTGGTTGGCTTCTTGGCTGGACCCTAGCCACTTAGGTAGACTAAGGCTGAACCCTTCTTCCTCGCATATTTCCTTCCATAATGTGGATCTACATCACAGCCCCTCCCAACCCCTACCCCACCCTAAAGAAAGAAGCTTTACTTGCCAAGTACAATAAAGAGTTTCTTAATATCATTTGGATGGAGCCCCACAAAAAGCATTAATACAACATTACTAGTACCTCAACTTATTAAAAAAAAAAAAATATATATATATATATTTAAGGGGGGATATGTTATTATGTCATTTAACTATAGTGTACCGATTTGAAAAAATTAAGATTGTATCAAGCATTCTCATGGAGCAGATTTTGCTTATAAAGCAAACAAATGTAGAAACAACAAGAGAGGGAAGGAGGTTACCTCAAAAGGGCTTCGTCAAGCAAATCCTTTCTGTTTGTCATCCCAATTAATAAGACATTATTCAAAGCCTCTACACCATCTATCTAAAAACGATTTCATTTGCTAAGTATAATGATTAAATAAATTTCCAAAAATGGGGTAGATATTGCTAGGGAAATTTCTACATTTCCTTCAAGAGGTAAAGAAACCTCTAGAAACTAACCTTAGTAAGGAGCTGATTCACGATGCTATCATGAACTCCAGTACCATCTCTAGTCGATCCTCTTGACTGCAAATTCAGAATAAAACAGGCAATCATTAACCATACAAACCCTCATGCAAATGATACATGAATGTTCAGAAACCCCCATATATATATATCAATAGGTGGACCAATCAAGTGAATTAAAAAAAAAAGATGGTGAATACTCAATTACATGTAATTTTCATCAGAAGAAATTACAAATGGATCAAATTAATTCAAAAGCCATTAAAGCAAATGAATAGGTATGAATAAAGAAGGATATTTATGATAGAGTTGTGCTTGTACAATCTCCTACCTTACAAATAGCATCAATTTCATCAAAAATGATAACGTGTAAGTCACTGTCATCCCCTGAAAATAACAAAGGAGATAATTATATACCTGAAATAACAACTCATAACTCTATTTTCCATCCAAACCTTGCTTACTTACCACGAGTCCTTTGGTCATTCTCAGCATCAGCAAATAAATCACGTACATTCTTTTCAGTTTCACCAACAAACTTGCTAAGCACTTCAGGCCCATTAACAATCTAAAGTCAAAAGGAATAAGTGGTGGTGAGGAACAGAAGGCATGTGAGCATTCAATGATGATGTCTATAAAAGAGCAACACCAGAATAATTATGGTGTGAGAACACCAATAATTAAGAAAAGAAAAGAAAAAAAAAAAAAAAAAGAGTCCAAATTTTGGTCAACAATGCATCTCCACTCCCCCTTTTTTGCACCAGGAGGGGGGGCATGTTCATAGTTAAAAATTTCGGATTTGGGAATTATTCGGAAGGGATAAGATTCTGAATAAATTGCTTTGTTGATTTAAGAAATTTTTCAAAAATTCGGTTAAAAGAACGGACTTAAAATTAAATTTGGATCCAACTTAATTCGAGAATGATTCATTTACCTATAAAAATTTCGTGCAAAAAGATCAGATACTAATTTTATCTAGAAGTAGTGGTTAACCGTATTCTGAAACATGGAAAAATACATTTGGCTTATCAAATTATCTATCGAGCAGTGAAAAAGATTCAACAAAAGACAGAAACAAATCCACTATCTGTTTACGTCAAGCAATATGTGGAGTAACTCACTAACTCATGCATCTGTATGATCTATTATCAAATGCCAATAACAGATCCTTCTTCCTTGGAATTGAGACTTTTTACCATTTCGACTTGGCAAATGTTTTTGCAAGGTTAGAGTCTGCATGCTGAGGAAAGCCTTGGCTCAAGTCCTCGTGTCTTCCTATGTATGTGTTAGCTGGGGAAGTTGTTCCAAAGTCAGCAGGTGAGTTAGGTCTCCTCTGCAACAGAAAAGGAGTTGATTTTGTAGAAGCTTATACCGACGTAGAGCTTGTTCATCTCTGTGATAGTATGATCTGAATTCCAGCTGAGCATTTGTGGTGTAATTGGGGCAGTGTTTTCCTACATTTAAGGATGGACTTTGGTTGGCTTTTCGATGGGGTTGTGATGCCAATGAGTTGTGCCAAAAGAGGGGATGGTGATTGGATGTGTTTTTTTTTTTTTAGGTAGGCCCCAAGGAGAGTTGAACTCTTGACCTCTTTATTACGAGGAGTTGGTCTTTGCCAACTGAGCTAACCCATTGGATGGTTTACATGAACCTACTCAAAGGGTAGTTGTAGTTCTTGGAAGCAGAGGCTAGCAATGTGTTTAGGCCTTCAGTCCCATATCGGGGAGTTCGGACAAAAGAGAAGAGAGGCCGCCCTATAAATAGGTGTGTTCATTAAGTCGTGAAAACAGAAGGGATACCCAAGGCCTGACCAGTATCTTCCTTATTTGGAGATTCTCTTCAAGTTCAAATTTATTATTCATTTTTATTTTTTGTAATAAAAAAGCATTACTATTTACTAATAAATATGAATTATTCATATAGTTCGTATTTTTCGGAATTAGTCGCGATATATATATATATATATATAAAGAAACATGATATATTCTGAATCTTTGGGAATAATTCACTGAATAATTTGCAATCTTGCCAACTATGTGCGTTTTACAAATCTTAACAAAGAGAGATTTCCTTTGACCATGCAGTTAAAAAGAGAAAATATAAGGAAGATGTAGGAAATAGGAAGAAAATTAATTGGTTAGACAAGTAGAGAGAAGCCACTATGTTGGTCGGAGAGGGGGAATTTTGGCAGGAGAGTACCATATTGGTCTTCTATTAAAAAGGTGTGGGACTTCCAAGATATAACTCTTTTCTAACCTTTCACTTCCTCCTGAAACTACCACTAATAAATAGAGACACCCAGAACTGCTAAAACAGGAAATAACTCCCACGCTCCAAATGCAGTTCAGCACTGGAACCATTGCACGGTATTCGCACCTTCCTGATATTTGTCACTTATGCGCATTAAGAACTTAGGGTCTAGATCAGAAATGGCAACGAGCCAATTCTTCAATTGCAATTCAGTTATGCATGTTTACTTTTTCAAGAACAACATAAAAATAATAATAATAATAATAATAATAATAATAATAATAATAATAATAATAATAATAATAAGTCATCACTATACCTTTGGTTCCCTCCCATTCAACATTTTCCCAATCTGACGAGCAATAAGAGTCTTTCCAGTGCCAGGAGGCCCATGAAGCAGCATTCCCTTGACATGCATGATGCCCAATCTGGAACATCAAAAGATCTTTTAATGAGGAATAGAAATAATGAAATATTAGAAAGCAAGTGTTTAGAACTGAGGAAGTTTTAAATTAGTTATAAGTATAAATTACTTATTGGCCACATGGGGAGGGAAAACACGAGAGGCAAATGCTCTTCGAAATATATCCGCAAATTCCGCACTTAGACCACCTATACCCAGTGACTGAAGATTAAACTCCTTCTGCCTGAAGATGTTGCTGCTGGCAGCTTCTCGTTGGTTGACAATCTGTAGAATTCAGTTTAAGATAGTAATCAATAGAATAAATCCCTGTTTCACCCCATTTTTGTTTTGGGGGGGGGGGGGGAGAATAAAAAGAAAAAACATAAACCTTCTTCCATATCACCTTATAAATAATGATAAGAGTTTCATCAGTCAAAAATTAAGCAAAAGAAAGCTAAACATTGAAAAAGAAAAGAATAAGCACATGAAGATGACCTTTATGCCACTGGCTTTTGATGCTTCAAAAACTAAATATGTATCATTTGTTATAATCCCTCTTTCAGGGCCGTTAGATTTTTCCTGACCCTCCACATTAGCACGAGTGACAGTAAATATATAATTGTTTCCATGATATTCAAACGATACCCTTTGTCCTTCAGTCATGACCTGCACCACATAAAAGCATTTTTCAGATAGATACCAAGGAAATGTATATGCTACCTATAAAGAAATAAAGTAATAAGCATCACTCAATTAAATGGTAGCTAGTATAATAAAGTAAAACAACAAAGAGAGAAAGGGAGAAACAAGAGTACAATAAGTACCTATTATAGATTAAGATGCAATGTTTAAATGGATGCTAGATTAGGTGTCAGAGTCAGACACAGACATGGAGTGTTGGACTCAAGAAACCAAAAAGTTGGAATCTGGAACTCAGTGAGGCATAAAGAAAGCAACTTATTTTATGGAAATAATAATATGAGTTCTATTAAAGGGACCCAATTAAATAAAAAAGCAGATAATGCATATAAATACAAAGTACAATGTAGACTTAAAGTGTAAATTTCTTAGTTTAGGCCCAAAGTATAACGGATGTCATCAGTTTTCATTTCTAAAAGTAGAGGTTTAAGAATGGTGGTTTTATCCGGGTAGGGACCTCCAATTTATTATATCAAGCACCTTTTTTAAACTTAAAGAGATGCAAAGATAGTCCAACCCAAGTCCACAGCATAACCATTCCACATGTAAATAGATGAAGCAGTTCATAGCATAACCATTCCAATCTCCCTCCCTCCCTCTCCCCTTTAAGGTTCTTCTGTTTCTGTTTTGTTTATCTTTGAGAAATTCTAGTTAGACTAGGATTTACAGTTGACTTGGGTTTAGGAGTTTACTAGTAAAGTATCAGCCCTAAATACAATAGCACTTGAGTCAGTTTAAGGAGGAAAATGATTTAATAAAGTCAAAAGAGGATTAATCAGTTCTAGACAGAGAGTGACAGATCTTTGTTCTTCTGCAAAGGCCTCCTTTAATTTTACTTTCTTGGCATTAATGCCCCACATTAAAAGGGAAAAACACTTGTTTTGGTACCATTAAGACTACATAAATAATTAAAGACCTCAGAAAGTCCCTACCAAACCGTTGAACACATCATGTCTGATGTAGGTAAGGGGGAGAATTGAACCAACTATAGGGTCCCCTTGCAAGCCTGGTTATTTGGGGGCAGAGAGCCATCGAACCAGGCCATTCCTGGTCCAGATCTGACCCTGATTTGCCCCATCAAACAGCAGATTCATCAGCCCAGATTTGGGCAAATATTTAGTTACTATTCTTCGTCTTTCAGTCCAGCTCAGCAACAGTCTCTTTGCTAGTGAATTCTTTATTCACCAATATATATATATATATATATACTTACAACACCACCCCCCCCCCAAAAAAAATTAAAAATAAAAAGAAAAGAAAACGAAGAAATCTTATGCAATTCATTAATAAGGAGCAAGTATTCGCATGATTACAGACTTGCAAGCCAATGCGGACCATAAATCATGTCATCGCTAACCAGGTTCATCAGTATAGATGCCATGCAGAAACGTAAAGCTAATTTGATCTGATGAACATTCCCCACTCCCAAACAAATAACTAACAGAACTTATAGCTGCAACTATATCCAAGGGCAGGGATGACGTTACATTTCCAAACAACTTTAATTAATAAACAGGCACTCAGAAAACTGCTAACAAATGCATGTATATATAATATAAGAAAAAATAAGCAAGAAAGTAGATGTAATACACATGTAACTTTTACCTGGTCAATGAATCTCTTCCGAAGTTGTTGAGCCAAAAGGGCAGCATCAATCTGAAAAGGAGTATGCCTATTTAGTCCTAGAACCCTCCATAATCAACTTCTACACTAAAAGGACTAGGTAGGCACTTGTGCTTGTCTCAATGCAAGAAATCAAGCAGACAAATGAATTGAACAGCGAGCTGCATAATCATATCAAACGGCTAAAAGACTAAGATGCAATGTATTCAACAAAAAGAATACCTCTTCCCTTTCTTTTATAAGTTTAGTATTTTATTGATAAAGTAACACACCATGTCATCTGACCAAAAAGCATACCTGTTCATTTTTTGTTCCTTTCTTCACAAACTCCAACTCCAATGTAAGCAATGCCAAGTTGAAATTTTCAGGTGGGACAAATCTAAGTACAGCATTACCACAACACATATAACTCTGCAGATTACACCAAAAAATCCAAAATATGCTCAAATGAAAATAAATAGATTAACGAAGGAGTAGATGACTAACCTACTCGCAGATACTGTATCGCCCGTAGAAACTCTAGCATGACGACGTTGGATGGCATTCAAGGCAATAAAACCATCACGTATGCTTTCATGGGCAGTATGTCTTGGTCAAGGGTCAACATTTTCAAAAGGAATTCCACTACAATATTTATAAGTTGCTTGAAATATTCATTATACCACACAGATAAATATCTATAGTTTTCAAACACATGCTAAATTGTTGAATCTGAAAAAAACAAAAAAAAAAAAACAAAAAAACAAAAAAAAAACCTGACTCATGAATCTGAAAATTAACACAATCAGGGAGGAGGGGCAGATGAACAAAGGAGCACGCAAATGACAGACACAAGCTATGCACAAGGCTCACACGTCACACTCCTTCAGGCATTCCCCCTCTGAAACAGAAACAGACACTTCAACTAACTCAACTCAACAGAGCCTTATCCTAGCTATTTGGGTTATCCTGCATTCCTGCCCCACCATTGAAATCCTCCTTTTCATCACACACCAACAGAGTTGGATTGACAAAAAAATTTACATAACGTAGAAAATAAATGGAGAAACAGAAATGACAAATTCAGAAACTAACTCTTGCACATACAACTAAACTTATAACAACTGATAGCGAGCTTTGGATCCTACAAAATTTCGACTCTTTAAAATCCAAATTGTGCCTCAATGATGTGCTTGGCTATTATGTTGACTTTCCCAGAAGTCTACATCTGGAGTTATGCCTCAATAATTTCTCCCAAGTAATTGTAGGGTTTTTTTACTCTTCTAATAATGC
Organism: Macadamia integrifolia; assembly: GCF_013358625.1. NCBI lineage: Eukaryota > Viridiplantae > Streptophyta > Magnoliopsida > Proteales > Proteaceae > Macadamia > Macadamia integrifolia. The sequence continues at coordinate 34,631,113 of NC_056563.1, read as the reverse complement.
TGAAATAGAATCTCATTCAAAAATGTTTGATTCATGGAGCGATTCTTAACCCTTTTTTTTTTTTTTACTTCTTTTCAAGTAAAAATATTTCCCCTGTTTCCTAAAGAAATCATTCCCTCATATTTTTTAAGGATCATTCACATAACTATTAATTTAGTGTAAGAAACACTTTTGTTAATCAAAAGAAACAGTTTTGTTAATCAAAGAAGCAATTCCTAAAATAATCGCTCTCGAAATTGAGATGTTAAATCAAAGGCATTCAAAGCATCCAAAATTTAATGACCTGAATAAGGGATTAAATTTCTCCTACAACATTGTATCCTACCTAACCAATTTCAAAATTCAACGAACTTAAGCCATTTAAAGCAGAAGAAACACTAAGCAATTAAGCATCTGAATACCATACTGAAATTATAAAATAAATACAAATAAAATTCACACTTGAAAAACATAGAACATACTGAACGACAAACCGTGTATGAATTTAAGGATATCGTAGAGAGAGAGTGAAGACATCAGCCACCAATGCAAGACAGAGACAAGATCCGGGGACCGAAAACTTTCGAAGATCAGAAATAGAACAATAAGCAAAATTCGTAAGCGCTAGATCTGCAGCTGGAGTGTTCGTGACGGTCATGGTCATCGGAGCATTTGCCGAAGAACCAAATCCGAATCTTCCCGCCATTGGGTGAAAATGGGAAGAGATCAAAGCGGGTAGGAGATGAACCAACAATTTGCTTCGATGTTAAGAAATGAAGAAATGGAGAACGAAGCAAGGAACCCAGAAGTTTTTGAATAATGGAGGGCAGCGAAGTCATTTCACTGAAGGATAGAGGGAAAAAAGGTACGGTGTATTCACCCCTGGCAGCGTAGAGAACCTTCAACTTAAAATTTGATTCGATTATGTCCTAGGCTACATCATCCTACCGGTATATTAATGCCACGTGGAACTTGAACCAGATGTAATGGGCCGGACTGGAAAGGAGACTTCTTATATTAAAAAAAAAAACATGTGAGAGAGGGTTCTCTGATGCTCTGAGCGAAGGGTCTTGCATGGGGTCAGATAAATCGTTTTATAGAAGAAGAAGGGAGATACAGGAGTCTACATCCTCGGCAGTGAGTATCAAATGGCTGAGAACATCCGGGCACATACCCCAAGAGACTCCCAATCATTCGATGCTCATTGCACTAGTGTAGTGGTTGCAGATGATTTTCACATAAGATATAGAGATTGCTAATTTGTATCCTCCCCAGTCGGTTCAAAATATATACTCACTGTGATGTAACTTATGACCATAACAACAATAATAACAACAACAACAACAACAAACTAAGAGAGTATTCTCTTATTCTTATCCCAACTTAATGGGTCGGCTACACATTTTCAAAAATAAATAAAAATAAATTTAAAAATAGATGGATAAGAGACATAACTCAACTAGACAGCTAAATAGGATCGGCCACATGGATCCCAGCCCTCCAATAGACTCTATCCAAAAGAGAGTATTCATATAAGAGAGCCTGGATGGACTTAACCCAAGCTCAACTTGGCCTAGATTTCAGGACCAAACCTCTGTTGGGCGTTGGTCGAGCCCCAGATACCCGAGACGGCGGAAACAGGATTTATGGGCTATTTATGTATGTGGACACGGATATTTGATGTATGGGCTGGGATGGGCTGGGCTTGGCCTATTCTTAGTTAAATGGCCATTGGTTTCTAGTAGGGTTAATTAGGATTTAGGATTAGATTGAGCAAGGATGACTCAACTGTTACTCACATCACCATTGGCCTCAGGATAGCCTTTTATAACCAAAGTTTCAGGCTGACACATGAGGATCTAAATCCAAGGCCCAGATAAGCTCAAGAACCGGCCCATAATCAATTTATGTCTAGCGTTTGATAGAAATCAAACAATGGCAACTCACAAGTGATCTACGGATCTAGATGTTGCTTTGTGTCTAGAAATCCTATAACATAATTGCAAATTTAGGGCGAGAGAACGTTGTCAATGGAAGGGCACATAGGAGTTTGTTTAGTGCACATCAAGGTGGGAACACAATCGTTTTACATCCTGCGCCAGACTAGCAGGGTTATTTTTTCCGCAAGTTTAATATTAAACTCAAACCAATAGTCGAAGCAAGACTGAGTTGAGCGAAAAACATACTGGACTCCGGTTAGTTCTTTTTTCTTTTACTTAATAACTAAGTTTCTATTTTTGGTAACTTTTTTTTCTAATAAGTTAATTCCTTGAGTTTGTAGAAACCTATTCAATGGAGTTGTGGACTTCTTTTTTCTTTTAATTATATAAACCAGAAAATATTTATTGATTTTGACCATTTTAGGGAATTGCAATGACTTTACATGCATGCATGCATACGTGTGCCTATGTGTGAAAGGATATACCATATATCATGTAAGTGTGAAGTCATTATCTAATTAAGGACAAGTCATATTTTTTATTTAATTTTAAATTTGTAGCCATATAATATAAGTAATTTTTTTTTTGGTAAGAATATAATAAAAATAATGGATGCATTAGAGTAATTACCAACCTCTTGCCAGTTGCCAATAATGATCTCATGTTATAAGGATGAATATGGTCAAGTACCAACCCTATCATATGACACCATTCTCTTCTTAAAATTTAATTTTTTATTTCAAAAACAGGACATTTTAACAAACAGATAGCAATTGGAATAAAAGGATAACAAAAGAAGAGAGGGAGGGTAAGGCCAATGAATCAAGCAAATATAAATATCTTATCTCCCACATATATTCAATGTAGTGGGTATAAAATATCAACAATTGTGATTCATTCTATACAACCTAAAAATAATTAACTTTTATAAATAAAGGATAAATTTTTCCTTTACCGCTTAGTGAAGGAAGAGAGGGTCCTGATGTGATCACTCTCTCTCCTCATATATCCTCCTCCCCTCTTGTATGGTATTGATACCATAGTGAACTGATTCCCGTTCACCGTAACCTTTGGAAAATTTAATCCTTTACTAAATTTCTAACATTCTCTTCTTTTTTTTTTTTCTCTCAAATTGTTGGAAATTGTGCTAACCTTAGGAGTTAGGTGATCTTCTAAGTTTTTCATTCCAAAATATGATGTCATGCACATGAAAGACAACAGATCCCCTCAACTGGCTTTTTTTTTTTTCCCTCTCCTTAACTTGGTCACAAAAAATAATTTGGGTTATGAATGGTTGAAGATAAGGGAGAAGAAAATATAAAATTCTTATTGCCTGTTTAGGGTTACAATTCTTTGAAAATTGAGTGGCTGGCCATCTCTATTGACCTATTCCCACCACAGCTAATGGATTTATTGGGTACCCATGAAGTCTATATTTTTTTAATCTTCAAGATCATGTCCAACATTAGTCAGATATGAAAAGTGGTCAACCAAAACAAAACACAATAAAAGAAGAAAAAAAAAAAAGTCAAGACATTGAGAGATAGACTCAAATTTCAAACATCAAAGCAAAAGTTGAAGAGAAGATATATTCTCAAACTCTTAAAGGTTATCTTCAAGGTGAGGTCAGATTGATGAAATAAATTAAGTATGGAGATATTTTCGTTAATTGCAAATTTAAGGAAAAGATTAACGGATTCCAGAACCCTCGCCCTCTGATTATTTTGGCATTATCATGGTAAGATAAATAGTTGGGACGGTTAACGTCAGTTGGGAAAGTTGATGTACATGTCATTATTAAGTAATTATGGAGTTCATGACAAGGTGTCATTATCTCATTGGTAGATGGTGAGATGATAATTTTTTAGTTTTTCTCTTAAAATGATAATATTTTTTGCCACTTGTGTGGTTCATGATTGGAATCTCCCTTTTCGTTGAAATTTGAAAAGCTTGAAATGAAAAGGCTAGAGAGCACCTATTGGTTGGAATGCTTATGGCTTTATGTCCAAGAGATGGCCAGCCTGGGCCAAGGGTCGGCCATTCAAGATCATGTTGTGGCGATGGAGCCAACAACATGCATCCATTCAGCCACTAGGATAAGTTTGGTTATCAAGAAATGAATAAAAATTGATTAAAAAATAAATTTGATGAAAGAATTGGACATGTTAATCGATCATTGTATCATTAAATCAATAAGTCAAATTGTTTTGAATTTTTTATTGTTTTGAAATTTTTTTTTTTTTCTCTTTTGTATTCAGTTTTTGACAAGTAAATTAAACCTTACAGGTTGAGGCTTGAAGAAGAAGAGGATCGAGAACTTTCTGGTCCGAAAAAGTGGGGAGGGTTGGAGTGAGGGGCTTTAAGTGAGCTATCATATTCAAGGTCATGGGTGTCATATCGGTGTTGACTGATATTGATATTAATATCTATATTGATATGGATTGATTGTATAAGGTTGGATTGGACTATCTTGCCCCTCAAAATACGAATACTTTGATTTTTGGATCATTTGACCTTCCTCTTTACTAATACCACCACCATTGTTTCGATATTGTATCAATATTGTGTACTAACAATACTAATATTTGACAATCAATACATTCAATCCGGGGTTTCAAATCAGGTATTGTGACATAGTTGCTAGAGACTAGTTCCAATTCAGATCAACTTGAAATTGACCATAATTGTCCCAACAACTTTAAAATCGACCATTTTTTATATGAAAATCTACCAATTTAAAGGAATTTTTGAAAGACTATTCTGATTCAAAGTGACAGAAATCAAGATCAATTCCCGATCGATTCTCAATCCGATTCAATGATTTTTGAAATCCTAATCCAATCAGATTTTGGTACCTTAAAACGGTGAAATCACCTGCTAGTATGTGTACGTTGTACTTGTAATTAGGTCATTACATGTATTATTTTCTTTTTATAATAAACTGTCTTCAAGTGTTGATTTAGATCCTCTCCAAGTTCTATAAAAAACAAAAATGGGTGAGTGGTAGCCGCGCTTAAACATCTGATACATATAAACATCACATTTAATTTTCATCATTGATTTTTGATAACTAATCCAAGTCGTGGATTGGCCTCTTGCTATCTTTAAGGAAAAAAAAAACAGAAGAAGAAGAAGAATTCACCCAGAAAGACAACAACTCAAGAAGATGCCATCACCAAATTGTATGTGACACGTGCGATGTGCAGGTGATCCAGCCTCTGTATGAGCAGTGTACGGTGTACCTTAGCTTTTGCTTGGCCGTATTAAGACAAAACCTGACTCAATCCTACTTTTATGTGTAACAGTTTGCCTAATAGGCTCGAGAACTTAAATCAATTTTACCCCTAAGGACCCACCCTAACCTATGCCAATACCAACAAATTTAGCCCAACCATTTTGATGTGGCCTTTGCTATTATTTTCTCAACAGCTGATTAGCTTTGTGTGTGTGTGTGTATGTATTATGCTTCAGCATTTCACAAGTTTTACGGTGATTTATGTTTATCATTTTAATTATTATATTTGAATTTTTCATATTATATCATCACTAGCATAATTATATTACGGGCAAGTGTTTTCTAAACTAAAGAGGCCCATGTGCCTAGGCACAAGGGCATGCACCCGCAGGACAGGCACAATGGTTCTACCTGCCCACCGTATCTGTGGCATAGGGATCACTCTTGGACAAAAATTTTTTATCCCTTATAATATATATATATATATATATATATTTTGATAAAAATAATTTCTTAATGACGAGGGACCCCTATGCCACATATATTGGTCCCCTACTAAATCAAAATATCTCCAAAATTAAGGGAACGAATAAGAATGAAAAATCTTAGACCAAGAAAAGATTTACTACCCTCAATTATGGTCAAGGAAAAGAAGACAAGCTGTACATATAGTCCTCTGACCTTAAAGACAATGACAAACACAATGGGGTTGATGGAGCTGGAAAAATGCTAAAGTTGTCTTTCTTCTTCTCTGCATATAGTCCTCTTGCCATTTTGTGGACCAAGCAACTGCCATATGTCTCCCTCCCCCGTTACGCTATGCATAAACCCTAAACAGTGAGAAGAAAACATGGTCTCTCTCTCTCTTGTTGGATGACCCTAGAGGAGTCTCAGCAGGTACCGTTACTGACCCGTTGAGTGCAACAGAAAACCAAGACAATTTTGCTTCATTGAAAGATTTTTTAAGTAGATTAAAGTCCAAGCTCAAAAGTCTTCATTCTTCTAATTATAATAATAACAAATGCTTAAGCATTTTAAGGCCTCTCAACATTCTTGTCCTCATGCATGCGTTGCCAAGGTTAATTCAACCAACTGGAATCGGCAACACGTGCACCATAAACCAGGAATTACTGGCAATGAACTTGGAAACGGAAGTGTCAGACGAAGGAAGCCATGAAAGCAAGAATAAGGAAACCAGAGGTGGTGGTGAGAGGACAAAACTGTGATCAACAATATCAGGGTGCTCCTTCGAATTACCAAAATTTCCCTGGTCAGCTCAGATTGGGTATCGATAAGTCTCTGACAGGCGGAAGGACATAGTCCGTACATATAACGACCAATCTAGCAAACCCAAATGATCGATTTTGGGGAAAAAAAAAAAAATTGCTGCTATCCGGATTGGCTGTAACCCCTACTGCCAGCCATGGAAATAAAATCTTTCACCTTACCCTTTGGGTTTACCAATATCTTCCTAGGTTTTGATAAAATCTTTAGTTGTATTCAGGCAGTAATCAAATTTTATCTGATTTGAAACCATGATACTAGTAAAATTACACGTGCAAATGCACGTGTGGCTATATGTACTAAAGAAAATCAAAACAGAGAAATGCTTATTGTGCAAGGAATGACAGAAATCAATAGAACATTAAATTTGACCTACTATAGTGAAGCACATGGTAGAAAAAAGAAAGAGAAATATATTGGGCGAATGATATAGTTACTTAATAACATGAGTTGCACATCTAAGAATAAGAAAACAATTAGAGAGAGAGAGAGAGAGAGAGTGTTACTATGCTCAAACACAAAGCCATCAAATCTAGAGTAGCTTGGTCCTCTATTAAGCCAATAGGAAATAAATAAAAGATAATGAAGGATTCCTCTGTCAATGGAAGGAAATCGTAGTTAGAAAAGATTTCTTTTAGTACAACGCAATTGGAGGGGATTTGGATTCTGAACTCAAAAAAAGATATGAACAATCTACCTACATGAGCCTAAACTTAAACTTTAGCTTTTATGGATATTAATTAGCCTTGTGTGCAAGGGGAGTGTTTGTAGATAAGGAAATCACGTTCCTAAATTCTCCCTTCCCAACTCTCTTATCTTAAAGGAGACAATGGATAGGAAAGGAAATCGTGACAATAGGAGAGTTTGGGGAGAGAAGGAAAGAGAAGTGAGTCTATATAGGAGAGTTTAAACGAAAGAAGGAAAACAGTGAAAATTGTTAAAAAAGATAAATAAAAGGGTATCAATAATTTATAATTTATAAAAAATAAAAAAGAAGGAAATTAGTGAAGGAAATATGGTATTTAAATAATAAGTAAAAAGTAAAATAGTCTTAGGAAGGCAACCAAGGACCCAATACGAGTCGATCGAGAGAAAGAGAGACAGACGTCTTAGGAAGGCAACCAAGGACACAGTACTTAACCCTTCTTAAGGGTCATATGTACATATCCCGTATCGGTGAGGAATGGGAACCTAATAAGAAAAGTGAGAGTTGAAAGTTAGCCATTGGTCCCCTATTATTAAATCAGAAATCCCCAAGCTTAACTGCTTAAGAGATCAACATTGGAAAAGCTCGAACCAAGAAACTTGTGGCTGTCAATACGTCAGGCCCAACAAGTCCCACCAATTGAAAGGTCATGAGTCTCGTAGGGCAGGGCATAGATATGTTTTTATTATATCAATGAGGATTTAATCGATTAATCAAACTATAAACAGATCATAAATGATTATAATTGGGTTATGAAAGGTCAGTTATCAGTTGGTCATGGTAGTTGGTAGATACATGTAGTTCTCTAACTTTAAAGACAATGGAAAAGCTCGGAAAAAAGGCTAAATATGCTTTCATCAAGAATGATGGGATCTTATCAAGAAACCCTAGCTCTAGGCTTTTTATGAGGACCAAGCAACAGCCACCTGCCACCTTCCACCTTATATACGTGAATCCCTCCTCCATATTAGGTTTGAACCGTTGACATTAAAGAAATCATGGTTTGTCCTTTTCTTGAATTTTTTCTTCTCCTTTCCCTGCTTGTTTTGGAAGACCATTATGAGAAATCTCAAGTATAATTTTATTTATTTATTTATTTATTTATTATTATTATCCTTGCACTGTTATCATCTCTATCAATTTATAAATATAGGATTGATCAACAATCGATACCAATCTCAGTTAATACTAATTCTCCGTTCCTTTCTTTCACCCCACGTCACTCAACCCTTACTTTTTTTTTCTTCCCACAGTGGGAATTGTCAAATGCGAAGCTACACCAATGCTTTAGGAGGCCTTACACTTTGTTTGAAGAGAGGAGGGAGTATATTAATACTAGACCCACAGCATTTAGGTGAGGGGCCTGCAAAAATAATCTGCACCTTGCACCACAGGGATGTTGAAAAAAAATATCGCTATCCCATTGTTCCCCATTGCCTATCATAGGGTACCGTGAAATGATGCATCTGTCACCGGGTGGATACCTATGCATGCATCCCCAATGGCCAACACGATCAAATAGTGATCCCAGTTGTCTTCTTGGGAAAAAAATCCCTAAATGGTCAACAAACAAAAACTTATTTATAAGAGAAGGGGGATCATTATCCTATCGATCTAAAACACGAGTGGATGAAACACGATGAGCCAAGGGATTAGTGGCAACAACGTTTTTTTTCCTAAAGGTATGAAGAACTACATTTGTTCAAATTGATTGATGAGTAGCAACCAATCCCTGATGATTTGAGTTATACGCGAAAGCATGGCAATGTGAACTTAGTTTAACAGATTGATGACAAGAAGATTGTCTCCTTAAACATCAGTTTCACTTATACAGAAAGACTAGGGTTATCATTCACTTAGATAATTTGGGTTTAATCGGTCTTCATCAATTTAAGATTTTACATTATTTTTGCTCATTTAATTAATCCCATAGGCTAAGGCATAGACCATGTAATTCAGTAGGTCGGTTACCACTCCATAATTGGGTTTAAAAGCACAAGTTTCTAAATTTAGTAATAATCGTTCCTCAAACTCAAATAGGTTAAATGGACTTAGTCCGGCTAAGTGGACTATGAATAGTCATTATCAGTCAATCACAATCGGACAACTGCCTTGTCTCGACAACTCACGTTTATTAATTAATTGATATTTAAGCCCAACACGTTTAGTAATCAATAAAATAATATTAGGCTCCAATCAGTCATTCCTGATTAAGTTTAACTGCGTAGGCCAGTTTTGACATCCCTAAAAAGTATTGTTTTGCTCTTAGAGGTGGAGGTGGGTCCCACTAGCTGAACAGGTATCGTGTCGAGAGTCTCGAGACTCGAGGATCGAGGAAGAGCAGATCCTAAGTGATTGTCAAGTGTCATGCATTACGCAATTAATTCGATCCTCCCCCAACCCACATCACAATCACTCCTCTAATTGTTCGTCCACGAGAAAAAATAAAGTGAAAAATATTGAAAATACATTTCAAGCCAAAGAGAAGTGAAAAATATTGAAAATACATTTCAAGCCAAAGAGAAGTAAATGCAAAAGGGGGAAAGTCTAATTTCTTGAATTTCCACCTTCTTTCTAGCTTCCGAAGGTTTGGAACTGAAACTTGGACTTCACAAAGGGTCAAAGTGAACCCCCAAATAGAGAGAGAGGAAAAAAAATCTTAGAAATTAATTACTAAACATGTACAAGTCTTTTGAAAGAAAAATATTCACCCATGTGATGAAGATTTTATTTCTCTAGCTTCTCCTTCCCTTTTCAAAATTCTTAAAATCTCAGATTATGTGTTAATTTTAATAATATTTTTATAAATCAAGTTTTCTTTCACCTACGATGAAGAGAGAATTTCTTCATGGTAAATTTTAATATTTTTTTTTCCATTGACATAATCTATGTTGTGTTTGCTAACCTTCTTATGCAGCGTGTCTAGATTTAGGTAAGTAGCCTCCAATCTTTACTTCTCTAGTTGAGAAGTGCTTATAGCGTAGTGGCATGCATGTAGCAAATGGGGTCTAGCATAATTCCAAGGAAAGTCGCGTACTCGACCCTCCTACCCTCTCCCCACCCTATCTAGTCAAGTAGTAGTAATAGTATAATAAGTGTGACCCAATGAACCCCTTTGCTAGTCCCTTGTGGGTCTTAATCAAACCCTAATGTGGATATTGCCAAAAAAAGAACTTGATCATTCATATGATTGCATGGTGAAATTCCTCGAGGGATGACAATCCATAAAGTTTTCTCTTCCGTATTCTCTCAATATCATGCCACAATTTTTTGGAAAATACGTCGCATATATCAGGCTTCCTACTTTCATCATTACCTTGGGCCCTTTCCTTTTTTTTTTTTTTTTTTTTAAATTAAATGTATTATTATTATTATTATTATCATTTGTTTTACTTTTTAAGAGGAATTATAACTTTGAAGGCTAATATACTATAAATTTAAGATGGATAAAAACACGTTCTTTGATTGGCCAAGCACTAAGGTGAAGAGTTCCTTCATATCTAAAACATGATTGGAATGGACCACCTGTTCATCCACATCATGGATGTAGCTTGAAATCCTTGTCTTATCTATGGGGGAATGGAGGTTATCAAGTATAATTCCATACATATTTAAGAGTGTAATTAAATATAATGTATACTTTGTCTGCTTGGAAAAAAGAAACTTGCCTAGTCATGTGGCCCCCCTTTGTGCCTGAATATTGGTCATGCAAATTTCTCGTTTTATCTCCTGAAAAAAAAAAAAAAATCTTTTTCATGTTGTTACCTTTGCATGTACTTTCATTGACCCCCACATTGGTTCAGAGGTCACATGATCAAGCAGCAATCTCTTGCCCATAAAATTAGAAATAAACAACAAAATAGCTTTTATACACAGTTCAATGAAATTTTGGTCAATAATTAAATGAAGTTGAAAGTTTTATTATCAATGGATAAAATTGATGTATGGATACAACTGTTCTGCCACATGGAAGAGTTATACATAGTCTATCAGATGCAGGGTTTAAAGACCCAGAATTGGAATCCGGATCAGTATTGGCCAATCCTCAAAATTAACTTGGAAAACCCTAGAATTGCCCAATAAATATTATGGACTTGATTCAGATCTGGATTTTAGATATCTGATCATCTACTAAGTTTCAGCTTCAAATTCATTCATTACCCTCCATGCCAATGCATGTGTCATCAAAATTTTAAGCATCATTCTATGTTTGCTAATACTAATCAATACATATCATATCTTTAATGTATCAATACGATACCTAATAAAAAACTGTAATTAATATATATATATATATATATATAAAATCTCATTTAATTCTTTATATATAATCAATTGAATATAATTGTCTTGTCTTGTTGTACTTTGCATATCTTAAGTATTTTTCATATGTTCCTTAACTATCTGGGCCAACTCCGATCAAATTGAAACTTATATAGCAAGAAACCTTAGGATCTATCTTTTATAAAATTTTAGTCTTACATTATCTGTCATATTACGTAATTTATGTTTTTTTTTTAAATGAGCCTTAACTAAATGTTAAAAAAAAAATTTCTTTAATTATCGAAAATCTATATGTTACCAAGGAACTAAATAGTCAACTATAGAGTTATACCTACTCTAACTAATGATTTGTTTATCCTAACCATTACCATACTATTTTGTCGGGCTTTCCAGATATTGGCCTTGTATTTTTAGTTGAGTTCTCATGGTCAAGCATGATTAAGTCTTCTTTTAATTAATATCTAAGCTAATAACGTAGAAAATAGTTTATATAATGCATGTCCAACTCACTAATCATCACATTAATGGAGGTTGAGAAGTCAGAAGAAATAAATTATGAAATGATATATTCCTACATGCTTACTTAATAATTAAAAGGTTCGATCATAATCTATGATGTAGTCACTTGGATTTTTTTATTTTTATTTATTTATTTATTTTTAAATGAGGTGCATGATCACTTCTAATTCAAATTATCACAGAATTAGTTGGAGTCGCGGCTGAAATTGACCTAAATTAATCGAACTTAATATGCAACAAATCGGGTTAATCATGATTAACATTGATTAATTCTGATTTTTAAAATCTTGGAAGTGCTTTCTCTAGCACAAATAGATGACCCAATGTAGATTATATGTCATAATATGTTTTCAACTCATAAGATCAGACAGTAAGAAGTAACAAGGATGATTAATTGCTGCGTTATATTATAATCTAGAGGGATTAACATTATCTTTCTTATGTTTTTTGCTGACCATGTCTAGCTAGCTTCTTAGAAGAAGATGATGATGCTTTCAACAAAAAGTAAGAAAGAAAAAGAAGAAGAAGACAACAAATAAAATAAATGTACGTACCATAACTTCCTTTTTTATTATATATTTTTCCATGTAGTATTTTTTTGGGTAATTAATCTCATGTGTTTAGTGCCTTACTCATTTGATTATATTATCGCAGCCTCTTTGACCAGTCTAATCTCTATCATATTTTGCTTTTTATTTTTTATATCGCAAAAGTTTTTTTAACCAATTCCTATTAAGTGAGAGTGCGATCTAACTATTATGACCGTTGTATATCAGGTGAGTGTGATATAGATTGGCAAAATATTCATTTTGAGAATCAAGTTCAATCAACTATCCTCCCATGTAGTAGTATGTATACCTATATTTGTCCTTGTCTTACTGTAAAAATTAGAAGATCTCTCATATTTTTCAAATGATTTGTGTTGACGTTTGCAAACTCTATTTTGTTGCGAACGTAATTAACACATGATGAGCATGGATCCTCTCCAACGTGAAGGGGGGTGTTGGAGAGAGGCCATTGAGGATTTTCTCCTACTCTCTCGTTTTCTCTCTCCTACTTTCTCTCTATCTCTCGTCACTAGGCCCTATCCAGCACCCCCTGAGTTGGAGAGTATCGTTCTGGAAAAACCTCTCAAATATTGACCTCGTGGGATAAACCCCAATGGCTGATATCGGAACCAACTGGCATGGTTTGACAACCGTTCTGGTTCAATGTTGAAATTCATATACATAATTGTTTTTAACCCTATAAGTCAATGAGTCATGTAAATCATAAAATAACGGAAAATGATTCTCTGAATCTAAGGTGTTTCCCATACTTACTCATATACGTATTTTTTTATTTATTATTTTTGTTTGGATGAACGAAAAAAAAAATCTTATATGGATAAACGTAAGAAACACCTTAGGTTTAGAGAGAATCTTCTCTAAAATTATTTCCTCCATCCTCAATAACTTTATTTTTAATTCTATGATTTTTTTTTTCATTTTTTTATTATTTTTTTATTTTTTTATATTAGAGGTTGAGAACTGAAAAAGAAAGGACAAAGACCATGAGTGGTTGAGTACACGGTAGGCTTAACAAGAAGCCAACAAAAAACACTCATAGACAAAGAACTGAAAAGCTGGAAGCAATTGAACAATAGAGACAGCCATGCATGCACCGAGTAGATAGTAGCCAAACTCTAATCAGAACATCATTTATAAATCAGAAACGACTAGGAAATCCCTCCAACTCTTGGCTAATGCTGACCAAATTGTTGTAATTGCCCAATAAAAATCCATCTTCCTTGTTCTTTGGAACTAAGAGTTGTTCGTTTGGTTCCCTACCTGTTATTAAGTCATGACAGAATGGATGTTATTATGATCTCTTATCATTCATAAATGTAGCTGATTTGATAATCATGTTAGTTTTGTAAGATATTTGATCTGGATTGATATAATTTTGAATTCCATTATTATGAGCTGATTTTTAAGGATTGGATTATTAAGATTTTATATTTTGATTACGAAAGGATTTGAAGTGGGTTGATATGATCTTGACATCTATGATCACCTTATAAGTTGGATTATGACATTGAATTCTTTAAAGTTCGTATCTATGGTATTAGAGCAATCAATCCTTACTCCCAACTATTCTCGTGTGGAAGATGCGACTTGATGCCAATGTGAAGCTCCCTAGAGTTATGTTATATTTGATTTTTTTTCCCCAACAAATTTAGTCAAATATCCACTCATCATCCCATGTAAACGCTATAGACTAGTTTTTCTGATGAATTATGTGATTTGGGAAATTCTTAACTATTAAAAACCCAAGATATAACGGTAGATATATAATTAAATTAAAATCTAAGATTTGTGTCAGACGTCTTCAATCCAAATCTTCTCAAGAGTGACTTATTACATGGGTTAAGTATGACTACGTGTAATCGGAGTTTACCCTTAGACCTGAACCGTAAAACTGATCAGTTTCAACAAATTCTTTATTAAAAAAAAAAAAAAAACCTTAGATTTGACACATAACTAATATATGGTATCCCTAAAAAAAAAAAAAAAACCTTAGATTTGACACAAAAAACCTTAGATTTGACACATAACTAATATATGGTATCCCTCCTTCCTCTAAAAGTTCAAATCTGCCCAATTGAATGCGCCACATGGAAAATAGAGGCTTGCATATCTGCACTTGTGTCACATTTGAGTTCTATTTTGCCTAATTTCAATAAAAGCAATAGAAATTCTAGGTGAAGGATGGTTAGGTGGGAGATGTTTTTTTTTATTTTTGGTAACCAATGTGAGGATGAGTTGAAGAAATTGAAAATAGAGTAGTGAAAATAAAATATGCATAGGATCTTATAAACTAAATTGATAACATATCGTTTTCAAATATGGTTAAAAAGAAAAGGTCCTTTAAACTTTGAGACAACAATAATGAAAATGTTTAAAACGACGTAAAGTTTTCATTTATTAAGATGGCAAGAAATCCAAATCCTAATATTGATAATCAAATATTTTGTAGAGAGAGAAAGAGAGATAATTTTTAGCATCTCAAAAAGAAAGGGAATATTTATTGTAAAAATGATATTTAATGCTGAAATTGGGGGAGCTTTGTCATTTCAAAAAATCATTATAGTAATGACTAAAATGGTTTCATTTTCAAACCTAAAGGATGTGAAAAGGAAAATTTTTATATATGGGCCATGCTAGTTTCCCTTGTTAAGATGGCAAGTCATACAAATCCCAACTCCTTATGCCAGATACTTTGAAAAAGAAAGAGAGTCACATTAAACAAACAAATCATAGCACATGTGGCAGACATGCCACCTAGTTTTGCCATTTATCAAAAAAAAAAAAAGAAAAACCTAATTTTGCCACATGGCAAGGTGGAAGAGGTTAAATTTAGTAAATTAGCTAATGACCCTCAAGGTCTTTTGCTTAAGTAGATTTGACAAGTGGTAAAATAAAGTAATGAAAGACTATCAATAGGTGCATGCCAATGCCCAAACTAATACTAAAAGGATGCATACAAATGAATGGAAGATACATGAATGAATTTGAGGATTTTATTTTTAATATGAGATCTACCTTGAGGACCGAAAGAGATCTACGAAGGGTAAAACAAGGGACCCACAAAAGACCAGAACAGAACCCACCAAAGGGCTAGCAAGGGGTCATTCTTATTAGTAACTACTAAACTACCAGGACTTATGCTAGACCCAACCATGTAACTGTTTGCTACTTAGCTAGAAGCTCATCTCTAATAAATTTAGGTTTAAGAGTTGATGGATGATTAATCTAGATCATTTTCTAGATATCCAACAAATTGTGGCTGTAAATGAACTAGATATGATCAGTTTATCTCTCATATGATACACTGATATCATGTCCAATTAAAGACCTGATCATTCACAGCACATTTGATTAATAATTAGTCGATATCGATAAAATATTTGATCTGGTTAATATCCGATCCATTTTTCACATTCATCGCATTGTTTAATCAAATGTTAAATAAATGGACCAAATACAGTTATAGCTACTCCACATCTGAGATCAGGATCGTTTTCAGTGTCCTAGCGTGCCCAGTGTGCAATGGACGATTGATAGTATCAAGCAAGCATTCCTTGCCGTCGGATGCGCATTGAGCACACTTGAAAGATGTGGTTTGTCCTCTATATACAGTCATATCCATGATTTTATTTATCGGTACTAATACTCGTATCAGTTTGTGTGTGAACCTGCCCTCAAAACTCGACATGTATGGAGCAAATGAGTATATGGAAGCAAACAAAGGCAGAGATGCTGAAAGTGAGCTTTCTTTGATTTGTAGAGATTGTTGTTAGGTGGGATTTCCACTTAAGGGTATTACATGGTCGATTTGGTCTGATTTTTTTGTCGGATTGAATCAATTTTAGTCTATTATTAGGTTAATTTGAATTCAAATCATTAAAGAAGTTTTGGTTTGGGTTGTTTTTGGTTTTTAGTCTAATTCTTTATCCATTTGTAATCAAGTTACTATTAAGTTTGATCGGGTCTGGTCCAGTCTGATTTCATTTTTATATGCATACATAAGAAAATAATTGGAAATCTTCTGATTTTTTTAGGGTTTTTGGTTTTGAGTTGATTTTAGCATCGGTCTAGGACTCCAGCTCTCTCTCTCTCTCTCTCTCTCTCTCTCTCTCTCTCTCTCTCTCTCTCTCTCTTTTTTGGGTATGCTATCTATTTCTATTAATTTCATAAAACCCCAACACAAAACTAAATCGATAAGAATTCAATTAGGTTTGGCTAGAGTTGAATTGATCAATTTTGATCAGCCGGATCAATTCGAACTGATCTTTGACACCCTTATGTACCCATGACACATGTTTTTCTTCCTTCTCTAGAACCTATAAAGAATTAAGCAACAACCTTAAATCCTTCCTGACCATGAGATTGATTGAACAGCATAACTTGAAATTATTTTTATCCCTCTCTATCATTTGTAAGAGAAGCATCACATTCATATCCATTCCTCTCAAAGGATCACTGTAGAAGGAGATGCCACACCCATTCTACCACATCTATCCTGTTTGAGTGTCCCTTCAAATGGGACCCAACCTTATGATGATATCAACATCGTTAATTAAGTTGTAGGCATGTTTTGGTTTTAATTAAACAAATAAATTTGGACAAAGAAACATATTTTCTTATTATTTTTGGTAAACTATGAACAAAGCAACATTGATAATTAGTTGAAGTAAGTGTGGTTTTTGTGGTCCACAACTCTTTGGGTGAGGTTTTGGTCGCTGTCTCTGATTAAATCCCTTACACTTCACCTTTGATTGCTAAGTCTCTTGGATTGCGATCGGCTATGCTTCGTCCCATCTCTGAGGGTTGGCCTAATGTGATTCTCAGCGTCTTTTTGGTTGGTTTGCCTGAGATTTTTTGATATTAAAATCTGTTATGTGGTTGAGGATGCTTAGCGTTTATCTTTTTCTATTGTGGAGTGTATCTTTCATTTTATCGTGAAACAAACAATGTTGCTTATTCCCTCTCTCGCAAGGTTTTCTTATTTTCTGTTATAATTGAGTTCCCTTGTAATGATCTTGGGCTTATTCTTGTCCACTTGGAATGTTTCTATTTAATGATTTCTTTCTACGAAAAAAATAAATAAATAAATGCTTCAAATATAAATTATATTTGTGGGTTGAAGACTGATCCTTCTCGTGATAACCTGAAAATAAAAGGTCAAAAAGCAAACAAAAGAGAGGATCAAGAAACTCTAGATACCTGAGTCAATCTCTTAGACAAGAGAAGAGAGGGCAAAGGCTGGCCAAGAACTTCAACGGTCTAGATCAACTGGTGCAACGAACTCTGAGAGCCGCTGGTGTGTTTGAACAGTGTAGGTCCCACTTCCACGAGGACCACGACTGATGACTGCACCATTGGTGGGACCAGGGGACCCGAGGACCCGTGGGAACTAATCGTCTGCATGAAGACTTAGGGTACCTTCGCACGTTTATTACGCCACAATTAGTCAACTCATTAAACTCCGGGCCTCACCGGGAACCCAAAGACCCAACGGGTCGCAATAAAAGAGAGCTTTACCTAACACAGCCGTCAAAATATAATGATTCTAACCTTCTAAGCTAATTCTTAAATAAAAATCTGTTTCAGAATAATTTGACCAATTAAAAATCTTCATATAATGGAAATTTCATTAATTTTTAGTTTTTTATTATTATTTATTACAGAAAATCTAATTATTAGGAAAATAATGATGTCATAATGATGATTATACACGCAATGTATAGAAACTTATTAGGACATTCTGTTATTAAGTCATAATCCCATCCCAGCTGTGTTTATCTCTTAAGTATTTTAGTAATTTTCAAGTGGGTGAGTAAGATAGTGAATATTCCAACTAGAGAAAAGGAGACAGCGCGTGTCAAATGGCTGATGTAGCGCGTGCACTTAGGGAAATTATCCATGGTAGCTCCAAGCTAGCCTCCAATAATCTTGGGCGTTTTAAACTCTCGCATGGTCTTTTTATACCTACTTCCGTCTAGGTGTCCTTTTTATTATTTAAAAAATTAGAGTTAATTATCAATACAACAAAGGAAGGTGATGTGATGTTCTGACAATCGCAAGATAAATCTGAAATGGAAAGACAACTTGCTCGTATGTAATTGATAAGTACCTTACTAGTAGAATGCAAGTAGGGCGAAATGAATCAATTTTAATTAGGTAATGGGTCAAACTGAAAGTCAAAATTTGATTTTGGTTCGATTCAATTCAGCCGTATGACAGGTTGGCTTAGTAGGTTCTTATCGTGCCGTTATCGCTTTGTTACTATTTTGTTTTGATTTTCATTATAATGATTTTTAACGGGTGTGTTTATAGAGTTTGGTCCGATAAATAGTCGGTCCAACTGGATCAAGTTGAAATATGATTACCCTAAATTTAAGTGCTCCAAGTGATCACAGGTTTGATTCTCCCGTCTTCGCCTTGTGCCTTAAAAGGCACCTCTATTTTCCCCCTCATTCTCTAGTAGTTGTAGTGAAAGTCTCATAGGGCTGGAGTGTCAAAAGTTGATCCGCAGGTATACTTGACTTGAACTAACTCGTTGAAGTTCAAGACCGACGTAACTGATTACTAAATGTGTTGGGCTTTAGCACCAACTAATTAATTATCGGATAATTGAGGTGCAAAATAGTGGCCCAACATTTTGTCATATAGGACCGCATCATTTATAGCTAAGTTGGGTTGTTCAATCAATTTAGGTTTATTATAACACATTTATTGGCAATTTATATCTCTTATTAATCAATTATGCATTTAAACCGTAATTAGGGATTAATAACTAAACAATCAAATAGAAACATGTCTATGCCTTGATATCTTGATCAAAGAGATTTAAATTATATAACAAGTACAAATTATATAAAACCTTAAATTGGTGAAAACCGAATGAGCTTGACTGGTTTTTTTTATTTTTGCTATTTTATCCTACTAAGCATCGTTGGCCAATGATTAGCCTATTGGATGCTAGTAAGGCCAATGACCACCTACTGCTACAAACACACACACACACACACACACACACGCACACACATTCACACACATACAAAGAGCACAACAGGGTTCAATCCCATGACCTCTTCCCCTGGGCATCAGCTCTTCAAGCCGAGCTTGACTGGTTGACACCTTATATAAGGGCAGTCGTAGATAGATATACCTTAAAAAAAATTCTACTGATATTTTCTCATGGGCGAGTGGTAGTAAGACGTACGTATTGCAATCTTATTTTCACTTTCTTTTAATATTAATCGTCCATTTAATAGTAGATTAATCGACACCATCTATTAGTTTTTTATATTGTAATTGATTCCTAGTTTTTAGGGTGGAGAGATGATAGACGTGGTTATTTAACTTGTCTAATATTTTTTTTATATAAATAAATAAATAAAAATCCAATATAAGCGGACTCCTCTTTTGATTCTGCTAGGAAATCTCTCTCTCTCTCTCTCTCTCTCTCTCTCTCTCTCTCTCTCTCTCTCTTGCTTTGCTATCAAAATAGGATGAGATAAGAAAAAAAATCAACATAACTATTTTTAGGCACTAAGCATATGAGAGACTTGGCCACACATATCCAAATACCATGTTTACATATTAATCATCAGGGAAGAGATTTGGACAGTAAAGCTTGCATATATGGCAGAGGACAAATTTGAATTTATAAAGTAAATAAAGATCTTGAATATCTAGGATTTTATTATTACTTATTGGGTAGATATTATTAATCTATGTGAATTTACCATGTATGCAAATCTTTAATGAGATTGGTAAACAAAACTTCAACTAGACTGGAGAACACTAAAAAAGGAAAAAGAAAGAAGGAACAACTTTGAAGAAGAAGCAAGGAGAGAGAGAGAGAGAGAGAGGATTGAGATTTCTAAGCGGAATCAAAAGAGGAGTCCGCTTATATTGGGATTTTTATTATTTATTTATTTAAATATTAATAATATTAAACAGAGTTGTAACTGTTTACAATTCTATTGTTAGCAGGATTAAGATATTTAATATGTGTCAATCATATCACTTACGTGAATATTCACCTAGCTCCGAATGTTCTACATTCCTATTTTTCTGCATGTACTGCGACTATTTTATCTTTTTTCATTTATATCTAATGGTTACAATGTCAGATCATCATCGCAACAAGACAAAAAAATTAATATATTTTTTTAGTTTTTGGTAGAAAAGGACAAAAAAGCTGTGTGGACTGTGAACTTGGAAATGAGTTGCTACGACCATTTAAATAACCCTTATGATATGCGCATGGTGCACATGCACAATTAGATCTCAGCCGTACGTTGTCGCTGCTATTATTAACCTATTATTATTATTATTTTTTAAATTTATTTAACTCTTTTATTAATTTAAATTAAATTTAAGTAAAATGGTGAGCCGAACCGTCACGGGTTAAGCTGTCTGCCGCGACAAAGACGCGTTTCTCCAATTGCAAATATATGATGTAATAAGGGGACCCGTCATCCCCATATCCCAACATTTATGCTCAATATTTTTCATTTCAGAATCTCTATTTATTTTTTTCTAGAGAGAGAAAGAGAAAGAATTTACAATTACACATAGAACTATCGGTGGTAGGTGAAAGGCTGGCCCAGCCTCATTTCTATATCAATTTGATATTATTCCATATTTGAAGGGTTAGGATAATATTATCAATCCATGATAATCATGTTGATTCATAGATTTGGACGGCCGAGATTAAATGGGTTGGTCACCTAACCCCCTCACAGTGGTGTTTCAAGAGAGGAGAGATTCTATAATTATAGCTCTCGCATAAATATCAATAAAAATAGGTTTTTCTTTATAATTAGAAATAAAAAATGATTTAAATTTTGTTTTTAGTCTCAGCTTAAAATAGGATGAAAGGGTCTTCGTAGGTAAATATTATTAGATATATAGTATAAATCATAGTGTTTACCATATAAATGCATACAATAGTAGCAAGCATGACCTAGCATTTAATCAAGGATTAAAGAATCGAATCGGCCGATTCAAGATTGAATCAATCCTTGTATGGAAACTGCCCTAATGGATCTTGGGGGGATCTAGACCGATTCAGATCCCGATTCTAGTTTTTTAAACCTTGTGCCAAATCCAAACGAACGTGGTAAGGGAGAGATCAAAATCAAAGATATTAAATTAAGAAGTAAAGACCAAAAATTATTATTATAATTTATTTATATGTTTAGGGCCTCCTAGCTTGAAACACATGTGGCACTCAATATAGAAACTGTGGCTACAGAGTATTGACACGTTCAAGGACCTGTATAAAAGGCTCACTCATCTCCATTAAAGGTCAGCAGAGCAACCAACTATAGAAGAAGGTTAAGCCTGCGTTTTAGTGAGAGAGAGAGAGATAGAGAGAGAAAGCGTCATGGATTTCTCCGCTCTTCTGCAACCTACACCCATGTTGATCTTCTTTGTGCTTCCGTTACTGTTCTTACTTGGCGTATTGGTAAGGACACGAAGGAAACTACCATACCCGCCGGGACCTAAAGGGTTACCCATCATTGGAAACATGAACATGATGGATCAACTCACTCATCGTGGACTTGCCAAACTCGCCAAACAATATGGTGGTCTCTTACATCTTCGACTGGGCTTCCTTCATATGGTGGTGGTTTCCACACCAGAGATGGCTCGCCATGTCCTTCAACTTCAGGACAACATCTTCTCCAATCGTCCAGCCAACATAGCCATTAAATACCTAACCTATGATCGTGCCGACATGGCTTTCGCACACTACGGCCCCTTCTGGCGTCAGATGCGTAAGATCTGCGTGATGAGACTCTTTAGTCGCAAACGCGCTGAGTCATGGGCATCTGTAAGGGATGAAGTGGAGTCGATGATCCGCACGGTGGCGTCGAAAGCCGGCAAGCCTATTAACATCGGGAAGCTCGTGTTCTCCCTTACGATGAACATCACCTACAGGGCCGCTTTCGGTTCGGATCTTTTGGAGGGACAAGAGAAGTTTGTGTCTATATTGCAGGAATTCTCGAAGCTCTTTGGTGCTTTCAATTGGGCTGATTTCATCCCCATGCCAAGCATGGTCCACCCTCAGGCTCTCCACCAGAGACTCGTCAAGGCCCGGAAGTCGCTCGACGTTTTTATCGACAAGATCATCGACGAACACTTAGCCAAGAAGAAGAACGGCGCCACCCGATCCGACGATGCCGACATCGACAGTGACATGGTTGATGATCTCCTCACTTTCTACAGCGAAGAGGCCAGGAAAAGTGGTGAATCGGATGACTTGCAAGCTTCCATCACCCTCACCAAAGATAACATCAAAGCCATAATCATGGTAAATGAGTGAGAGAATTTTAGTTGGCTAGCTTTTCATGGAAGAGTTATACCCAATTTTTTAACCAATGTTATACGAGTTTACAGGATGTGATGTTCGGGGGAACTGAAACGGTGGCATCGGCGATAGAGTGGGCCTTGGCGGAGATGATGAAGAGGCCAGAAGAACTGAAGAGAGTGCAACAAGAACTTGTCGACGTAGTCGGACTGGAGAGGAGGCTCCAAGAAACAGACTACGAGAAGCTTACTTACTTCAGATGCGCAATGAAGGAGACGCTCCGGCTCCACCCGCCGATCCCGCTCCTGCTCCACGAAACCGCTGAGGATGCGGAAGTGGCAGGATTCGCGATCCCAAAAGGGGCGCGCGTGGTTATTAACGCTTATGCTATTGGAAGGGACAAAGATTCGTGGGACGAACCGGACACGTTCATGCCATCACGGTTCCTGAGGGAGGGAGCACCCGACTTCAAGGGGAGCAACTTCGAATTCGTGCCGTTCGGGTCGGGTCGGAGGTCATGTCCAGGTATGCAGTTGGGTTTATACGCTCTAGAATTGGCCGTGGGTCATCTGCTCCATTGCTTTACATGGGAATTGCCCGACGGGATGAAACCCAGCGAACTCGACATGAACGATGTCTATGGACTCACCGCTCCCAGAGCGGTTCAACTCGTGGCTGTACCGACTCCTCGACTCAGTCTTCCTCTTCTCTGAGTTCTCTCACTCACCCATATGGCCTTCGCTTCAGAGAGAGGAGGGGGGTATGAGGTAGAACGATGACTCCTGCAACTTGGAAGTTAAATCTTGATTTTCTTTCTATCTTTTCTCCATGATGAGTCCATGGTTGCTCTTGCTCTCCATGGTCTATCCATTTTATTCTTAATTCTTATATATATATAAAAGAAGAACAGAAAAGATGTGTTTTATTTTTTTCCTTTCCTTCTCTTTATTTTGTTTTTTTTTTTTTGCTTCTTTTTGTTTTTCAATGTGAAGACAACGAAGAAATAACAGAGAGAAAATTGAAAAGATTGTGTTCTATCTGAGCCTCTTGTCAATTTCTGTGTGCTATGTTTTTTTTTTCCCTGTCGTTCACTCACTATGGAAGTGAATTATAACTGGCATTTCTCTGAGTCTCATCTGTACTTCTGACTTCTGACTTCTGAGTCAAGAAGCAGAGAGAGAGAGAGAGAGAGAGAGAGAGATTAGGGGAAAAAAGGGATATTATTGTTATTTTCCCTTCCCAGGTTTTCTGTTTTTTTGGATTGTATTTGTCCTTTGTCTTTGCTTTAGAGAGAGAGAGAGAGAGAGAGATTTATACATCGAGTCAATCAATCAACATTTATTCACTAATACTTATATAATGATTCGTATATATATTATAAATGTTGAAAACATAACAAAGAATCAACACTTATCCACTAATCAAAACTTACATAATGATTCACATATATGCTATATATATATATATATATATATGTCAAAAACATTACAAAAACGAGAAAGATGGAATTGGAGATGATGATGAAGATGATGTGCTTAACGTGTTGTGGTGGGATTGAGAGTGAAGTGATGTTGTGCTAGTGCCTAGTGGTGAGTGGTGAATGGCGAAATTAAGGTGGAAGTGGTGAATGCATGGTGATGCTGGCATTACGTAGTGGTGTTGTATACTTATACTGTTTTGTCTTTGGAAGGTTTAAAAAGAGTTTGCGTTCGCTAATGACTTTTTAAGTAATGTAATCGGACCCAAAAAAGAAGAAGTCATAATCCTAACAATAATAAATTAGAGAGGGCAGAAGATTTGACAAGGACCGTTTGCTTTTGAGTTTTACATTCTTTACTCCTACTGGCCCCTTCTGGTTACTTCCATAAGGGTTATATAATCATGAGGAAAATATTTTCGATACGCTGTTGGGGTGGCGGGGAGGAGTCTGTTCTTTTCTGTCCTTTGCTCTCTTCCAAGGATTTAATTCGTATCAATATTGATACTGATACATATCAGTTGTATCAAACTGATATGGAATCAAAATAATATTTATTCAACAAAAAATGGATGTTCATACGATATCGATTAGGTATTGGTATCGGTCATGACAGATACAGCCGATCCACTGTTGATTCCTAAAATCGTGCTTTCTCATCAGCCAGAATCGGGATTGGACAAAGGTTAGGGGATATTTGGGTTGAATCTTACCGATCCCTCATCGATCCTGCTGAGACCGACCTGGATCCACATTTTGGGGTTTTAAACCTGGGTTTCTCCACCTCATAGTCCCTATCCTGCCCAAGTCGTAATAGGATTTGAAGAGTTGTCATGATCATTCATATCAATTTCACAGGAAGACATGAAAACTGCCCTTCTGCCAAATGCAAGCAAGGATGGTCATAGATCAGCATACTCTCTAGAGTACTCTAAGCTCTATATACAGATTTAAGGTCAGCCTAGTTCTGAGCTCTACAGAGTTTTAGAGCCTCCACCTCTTTCATCAACCTCGGACCCACTTTTAAATTTTACATACCCTGGGAGGAGGCCCAGTAGCCTTGATGTGAGGTGCATCTCCTGAATCCCTTGGCAACGTCTGCACATTATAGTCCACAGAAACATTATCAAATTAATGTCGATTGACAAGGCAGAAGGTACCATTCCTTCCTTGTATCATCTTTGTTCTGCACTTCAAAACCACCAACTTTAAATGTTGTATGGACCACACTCTTCAATCAAATGTTGTATGCTCCCATGTCCTGTTCAGTCTTATTAGGGTGAACTTTCTCCTTCATTTTGGAGAGTAATTGTTACAGATTTCATAGATCAAAGATTTAAAAATTTGGGATCCAGGGATTGTCTTGAACTCTGAACCCCGTCAATTCAATCTGAATTAGCCAACCACAAGTGATCATCAATAATCCGAGGTTTAAAACAGATCCCCATACTTGACTGTTAATATAGAGCCATTGTAGAAAGAACAACTTTCTGGATATAGAGATTTCTTGTCCTAATTCTACCTTCTCGAAAGAAAATTCAGAAAAAGCTGCTGCTGACTACCAGAGAGTTCAAACCAGGTGATTTGACAAAATTCAGAAAAAGCTACTGCTGACTACCAGAGAGTTCAAACCAGGTGATTTGACAAAATTCAGAAAAAGCTACTGCTGACTACCAGAGAGTTCAAACCAGGTGATTTGACAAAAGCCAATCTAAAATAACTCTTCTGTAGCTATGTGCAATTTTCTTCAATCATTTTCCCAATAAGAGGATGAAATTTCTATCCTCTTACGTAATGTATGACTTGTGAATGAATGAGAAATAGACTACTCAGGGATTGGCTGACTTAATACTCTCAGTAAGGGAAGCAACCCCAGTTCTCAGTTCTACAGAGTTTCAGAACCTTCACCTTTTCATCAACGTTATACCCTGGGAAAAACCCCAGTAATCTTGAGGTGAGGTGTATCTCCTGAATTTCTTGGCAACCTCTGCACATTATAGTCCACAGAAACAAATATCAAAATGATGTTGATTGCCACAGCAGAAGGTAACACTGCTTCCTTATCAACTTTGTTCCATATATTCTACACTACCAAATCACCAACTTTAAAAGTTGTATGGACAACATTCTTCAGTTTCCTGACCAATCCGCTAAGGCCTTCCACTCTTCTTGTACATCAAGAAGGAACACATGATCTTGTCATTAACCAAGTCAAAAATAGAACAGACCTTTAATTTTAACCCCTGTAAATTCATTCTTTCTGCTAAGTCGATGTTAGCTCAGTTTTGCTAACCCAAAAACCACCAAAAAAATAAATAATAATCTGAGTCTTTCAGCAACACATATTACCCCGTGCTACTTGGATTTGGGAAAGAGAAACTTACAAGGACTTAGATGCATACAAAAGATTGAACTGTCTTTACCCAGTAACCATAGACTGATATTTTGAATTATTAACTTTTTATTATATATATATCCAGTAATGTCCAAGTTTGAAAATGCAATAAACCTGTACCCGATTCTGCCATATGGCAGGCCCAGGGTCACATGCTTACATGTCAAGTTCAGTCTTATTAGAGTTTTCGAGTAGAAAAAACACAGCGTTGAAAAATTAAGGATTATAGAGAGGTGCATGTCAATACATGGATGGCTGAAAAATATAAGGTAAAATGCCAACACATGGGGGGGTACATGATTAAACTTGAGCCTAAAATTTGAAAATGGCCAATCGAGACCATTCCCTAGATATTTCAATGATCTGACACAAATAGATGCCGGTTCGAAGAACCACTCCAAATGTGCAGGTATGTCTTAATAAACTTTTGCTTTGAAAAAAAAAAAAAATTCTTTTTTATTTTTTTAATCCAGAAAACCATTATACCAATGTGCTCTCATTGAATACCCTGAAATATCAATCAGATCAACTCCCAGTTTGACAGAATGTTGTGGTCAGTGAGTGAGAACTCCTTTACCCAAAAAAAAAAATGAGTGAGAACTCAAGCCAACTCGAAAAATGAAGAGCCATAATTTGTCTCCCCACCCCCCCAAAAAAAACTCCACAAACACACACAAAACACCAGGAAATAAGTAATAAATAATATTTACAGAGGTCATTTCCAGTTGATTTTCCCTACCATATCCATTTGCATCTTCCTCAGTGAATCGATCTTTCCATTTTATGTTTAAGCTACTATTCTGGCTTCCCTCAGTCATCCAAAAATTGAGATAGCAAACAACCATTATATATTAATTTTGTTCTTCTTTCAAGTGGAATGGACAGCATAAGAAGATATGTGTAAAGCAAATGGGACTACCCAAGGAGAACGGAAAAATTAATATTCAGTCAGGATACATATAAGAAATGTTCTCTTGGGTCACAATTTCCAACTGAAGCTGCAAGTGATTTTCAAAAATTTCAGCATGCAATTTCATCGGAGGGAAAAATGAACATAATAAAAATTTCTTTCTCTAGTCACCTTTAATTGCAAAAGAATATCTTCACATCAGAATACGAATAACAGCAAGTCCAGCAGCAGAGATGGAGACAAAAGTACCTATGCAGTACTTTATGACATCATATTTTGCTGCTTCAAGTTGAGCCTTTAATGCATGAATTTCCTGTAAATAAGAATTTCAACAAAAATTAATGCCGCACATAAATCATAACTCAATTCCATTTATCAACAACATTTATAAATCTCACCCTATCAAGCTTGTTAGTTAGATTTGAGGTTTCTGCATTTTGATTGGCCAGTTCATCACGTATACGCCTGCATTTGTTAGTAAATATCAACTATGAATTCCCATAAAAAGAAGAAACCTATGAAGAATTCATCTCATCAAGAAAACAGGATACAAATGCCATCATGCAATTCCCACAAAGGAAAAGATTGTCTTAACTTATGATTTCCTCACCCTCTTTCAAGATTCAAATCCAAACGCTGCCCGGCAGTTACCTTATCAATCTCATATCTAAGCCAAAAACAGTGAAAGTTTGCACAATGAATATCTAAGAAACCAAAGAATGCCATAAGCATTATCATGCAGAAATCACTTTGAGGCTAAATTCTACCAAACTAGACCTCAGTTCACTGCGCATCTTCTCTATATCAGTCCGAAGTTTTTCAGTCTCACGTTGCAATAAAGAGAAATGGTGCTCCTGCATTACGAGTATTGATTGACCTTCAGAAAATAAAACATTAAGGGGCTAACATTTTCTAGATTTGGACAAGAACAAATGAATACAGATTGGCACTAGGTTACTCATAGCATATTACAGAACTATCATGATGGAGCATTTAGGCCAAAATCGCCTTGCAGTATGGTCAAGTCCTGTTATTGCCTTTGACAATTTTAAATGTGAGGCTGAGTTTGACAATAAACATGGTTTTAACGTCTCTTGCAGACATAATTGAATATGCAATATGCTTGGAAATATTAAGAACTTGTACGGAAGAGAATAAAAGACAACAGCCACATTCATAAAGACATTAAGAGAATGGGTTATATCCTTGACATAATTGCCAAACCAGATCAGTTGGGATCATCCAACCCATCCATTTGGTATCGAGAGATTTATATCCTTGACATAATTTCCAATCTTAAACAGGTCAGTTGAGATAATCCAACCTGCGCCCCCTCGGCTAAAAGTTTGCTACTGCATTCGGCCTACCATCCCTTTGATATTGAGAGATTTAAATCATTCAGTTTCCATTTGTGTCAAAAAGGGAAGGGGGGGGGGGGAGATCCCGAAAAACAAAAATATTATTTTCCATTCTTTTTACCTTTCAAATGAATTTAAAAAATATCTTGTTAAAAGCATTTGTTTCAAATAATTTTTATCCAGTTGATTCCTTAGTGGAATCCACCAGATGATGTGTTTGATTGGAAGTAAGGATCATTATAACAGTTGGAACTGCCTATGTACCTAAAGTGGGACAGGCTACAAGGTAGGATTCACAATGCTGTTTTTCTACTTTGCTTTTGAACTAGAACTCTCAATAAATCATCAGAGGATAAGGCCCAAACTTCAAAGGAACTATCTGTAAACTCAGTTCAAAAATATCAGACTGCTTTATATGCAGAACCAGAAATTAATTTTAAAAAATCTATATCATAATTTTTAACTACAGCTCTCTATGTAAACTTTCCAGCAGTGCTGTGCACATTCAATCACCATAGAACGCGAATCCCTGAAAATTCAGATAACAAAGAGGACACGCCCATCATCCCTTTTAAGAAAACATGGAGGATTCTTACCACCTGCAGAGTTTCAAATCATTTGCAATCCAAAACTCAGAACTGTTTTGTTTTATGTCTGGAGTTGATCGGCCAAATCTGTGGTTTATTGCTCTGTTAATTATCCACTGTTACATAACTGATTGGTTCATCAGTATCTCAGTCTGTGATATTGATCACCATTAATACAACCTTGTTATCACTCTGATCAAACACATATACAGGTTTTTTGTTTTTTTTTGTTTTTTTGTTTTTTTGTTTTTTTGTTTTTTTGTTTAAACTGACCTGTAGCCAGAACCTCTGCTGCGCCTGTTCAGATGAGCATGGTTTGAGAACACGAGCGAAACACGCAAAATTTTTCGCATGTTTGCAGGTATCAACCCAGGTCAAAACGAAACCTTAGGCGATTTTAAAATATCACCTGTTTCGACCTGGTTTCGACAGGTTTCGACCAGGTTTCCCATGTTTCGACATGGGACATTTCAACCTTCTCTTGTGCAATTTTTCTCCCAATTGTGGGAAACTTGGGGAAACATTGGAGATTTTCATTTTTTGGCACTTATTTATGCCAAATATCATTTAAGTAAGTGAAATAACAAAAATAAAAAACATAATGAAATAACAAATATAATTTGTTTTTTATATTTTTTATTTCATTTACTTAAGATATGATATTTGTTAAATATTATTCAATATGTTTTTTATATTTGTTATTTCATTTACTTTTGGTTATAGGGGCGATTTTCAACTTTTAAATGCTAGGGTTTTTCTCAATTATGAAAATTTTATAAAACCTATAATGTTAAAACATTGCTAAAAACCAAAACTCCGGTAAAATAATATTTTGTTTTGATATCCCTAAATTATTTTCGTTCAGGTGATTTTAATAGCATTCGTGCACTTTAAAATAAGTTTGACCGGAGCATAACTATGTCATTACAACTCAGAATTAAGTAATCTTAGACTTTTTAGAAATCTGGTTTTATGTTATACCTAATACAAAAAGTCTCACGTAAAAATAAAAATCATTTGACCAGTCAAACTTATTATAGCTTAATGTGACTTAATATTGATTTTTTGTGATTTGATGTGGTTAAATGTTGATTTTAATGACTTGATGTGACTTAATTTTGATTTTTTATGATATAAGATATATATAGCTTACTAAATAATGTTAGAAAAGATAAAATGCGTGCCTTGAGGGTAGTGAGTCACAACTTGGATGGAACCGCTTAGACACTCTACTTGGAATTGAGTCACTACTTTCGAGTGTTGAGTAATTGAGTCACTACTATTCAGTGTTGATAGATAACTGTTGATGATGTAATATTTTTATCTATTTTGAATCATTTGGATTATGTTTTATGTTTTGATGTAAATTGTAGACTATATACAGTCATTATGCAGTAAAGTTTCAGAATTTAAGCCAACAAGTCAACGTAATGATTATTGAACCTTTGGTTCACCACACAAGTAAGACTTTATGTGTTTTTTTTTTATGAAACTAATGATGTGAATGTGTTAGAAATGTTTAAAATAGACTGCACACAAAAAATAAGACAAAAAAAAACATTGTTTGGGGGTCGAAACCTAAGTTTCCACTATACTAGGAAAAATTCCCCAGTATCCTCGAAATTTCTCAGGTTTCTATTGAAATTTCGGTCTCCCCAGAGGTCAAAACCTGATACTGTGAACCTTGCAGATGAGATAGAACCCTTTCTTTTAACAGGTGATAATATGTTTTGATCTGCACCTTAATCGTTTGAAATTTTGTATAATTCTCTTTTGATTTAGACTAGTTCTTCATTTTTTTCCATAATTGATATGTTCTGAATTCTTTTTCTTTGGGTAAATGAAATTTCATTCAGAAGAGGGAGACATGCACACCTCCCTTAACCATGGAGAGGAAATAGGACAACATATCCTACTCTCAATGGATAAGGCCCTCTTAGCTAGAGAATCAGCAATGCAGTTTGAATTTTCCAGAATTAATTCTTGGTGCGTTGAATTTCATTTTTCCTGATAATTTTAATTTCAATTTTATTCTTCTAGTTGAGACTTGAGATAAGATTTGCTTCCATCCTATAACGACTAGGACTCGTTTCCTAATCATAGCAGAATTAGGACTCCTAATTCCTAGTGCAAGTAGGATCATGTTTAATATCCTTTTTGCATCACCTGAACTCTTCTAAGTGGATGAAGTACTCGGTGGGGGTATGATGTCTTGTATTCCATTGCAATCATTTGTAGGCTGATTCCGAAGGGCCGATAAAAGCCAGAGGTATTCTATGTAATTTGAGAGAGGTGTGAGAACAAGCGGCTGTAACCCTATTTTCCGTTGACAATGAAGTAGATCTCATCTCATTATGGATGTCGGCAATCTTGCCGAACCACATAAATTCTTGCATTATGTGATTGTTTGCGATTTTCATTTCTAATGTAAAATTGAACCACAAGTGATCCAATCCCAGTTAGGATCTTTAGTAAATTTAATAAATTTCAGATTCAAGAACAAATCAAAAAAATAAAACAGAAAAAATAGAGAATGAGGGAAATAATGGGGGTAGGGGAATGGCTATCTCAGCCTGGGTCCTCAACTCTCACAACTGATGAACACAACCTATCTCAGGCAAATCTTTGCAAACAGCAAGAGAAAATTTCATTCAATCTAATTCATCTACAATGTTGTAGCCCTTTACAAACTTATATAGAAGATTCAAAACAAACTCAAACACTAAAAAAGAAAGGCCTAACACAATCCTTAATTAATTAGGAAACCTAAACTGACTAGAAAACTGAAATAACAAAGAAAATAGACTTAAAACAGGACTTTAACTAAACTAATGAATTAAATCTCGTTTTCCTACTTTCTACACATATTTTAGGCCCATTAAAGTGGCATATTA
Organism: Macadamia integrifolia; assembly: GCF_013358625.1. Taxonomy (NCBI): domain Eukaryota; kingdom Viridiplantae; phylum Streptophyta; class Magnoliopsida; order Proteales; family Proteaceae; genus Macadamia; species Macadamia integrifolia. The sequence goes on along the minus strand of NC_056563.1, from coordinate 34,598,673 downwards.
CAAAGAAAACCCATGAGATCACAGGCCCAACACCTACATAACTCAACCCAAGGCTTATTTCCAATGAAACAAACACTTTAAGTGACTTATCTGCATCAATTTCTTTCTGCATTGTTTTAGGTTTTCATAAATTTCTTTATTAATAGAAGTATAGAACAACATTTAATAGAAATTAAAGAAGGGGATAGCTGCAAGCTGCTCATGATCGAAAAACTCCATACTAAAGAAAATATACTCAAATTCTTATTAAACAGATTCAAATGCAGCAAGGTAGCAATAATTGAAAGCATTTCCTTATAAAATAACTCTAAAATTGGAGAAGAATACAGACGCAGAAGATACCTGGGAACTCTCTACTTGGGATTTAAATTTTGACAAATTAGATTCTTGAAGCATCACCGACTACATGAATAAACAGAGAAATTGGAAGTCAGACCTTATGTGGTTTGCCTGTTCATTGGTGAAGAATAAAATGAATATTAGCATCAACTGCAAAAACTAAGGCTAAGCATAACACAAATTGAAAGAAAATCATGAGGCAAACAATGAAATCTTTACTTTCTCCATCTCTGCTTTGGAGACAAAAGACTGAGCAACATTTTCCAAGCTATCATTCAAAACTTCAATAATGGCCGCTGTCATTGCCTCAGCATGTTTTGATTGCACACCTTGTGCTTCCAATCTCCTAACCTGAAAACACAGACAGTACGCTTCCTCAGCCTCAATTACTAGTAAGATGGAAATTGAACCCAAAACCCAAATTTCTCCAACGGGAACGGAAGGGAAAAAAGAAGAGGAAAAGGGGATATGGAGGAGAGATCAATTACCAGCGCAAGCGTATCCACAAGAAAGGCCTGGGAGCCATTGGATTTAACAAGCTGTGATATCTGACTAGAATAGAATCTATTGAATCGCAAACTCGAAGATGAAGAAGCAGATAAGCCATGGAAGGGGGCTTCCAGGCAGACCTGATCTAGACTACTTGAGACTTTGAATCCTGTTCTGAAATTGGAGAAACAAATCCCTGAATTTAATCCCAACAGCATACCACGCTTACAGGCCGCATTACCGGCCATCTGCAACTTTGTGGATGAAAATTTGATAAAATCTAATTACACAATCCAAACAACCAACAATTTCAACACTAAAACGTGGAGCTCCAGAAATGAGAACTCTCTTCACTGTATCGAATCCAATCAGGTTTTTTTCTTTCCTTTTTTTAAATAAAAGGTTGGACTAAAAAGGGATGGATTGTGCTCCACGTACTCGACAGAGAAATGAGAAATCTCAGCTCCACCTTCCTGATTCTTTTACAAAAGTAATATGAGAATCGAGACGAAGAAATCGATTGAGAGAGAAGGAAGCAGAGAAGACAAGACAAGACAAGACAAGACAACTTCTCGTTATAGAACTGTCTATGAGGGAGGAGGGAGGAGGGAGGAGGGAGGCGTGAGGGAAGAGAAGGTATTTCATTCGTCATTGAACATGTCTCTCTCCCTCTCTCTCTCTCTCTCTCTCTCTCTCTCTCTCTCAAGTCTCCAGAGTCCAGAGTCCGGAATTCCATAGTCTTGCCTTAGTCCTGGGCCTCTGGCTCGACCTCCTCGTCTTTCTGTCCAGAGTCTCGCTGGGGCTGACCGCGTGATACCGGCAACTTTCACCCCATTAGTTAGTAATTGTTGTCCTTTAGGCCCCAGAGTCCCGAGTCCGGAAGTCCATAGTCTTGCCTTATTTCTGGGACTCTGGCTCGACCTCCTCGTCTCTCTGTCGGGAGTCTCGCTCGGGCTGACCACGTGATACCGGCAACTTTCACCCTATTAGTTGGTAATTGTTGTCCTTCAGGCTCCGTTTGTTTCAGTGTAAAAATTTTTCAATGTTTGTTTTCAAAAGGTAAAATAAGGAGTAAAAGACCATTGAAATTTCTAAGTCCCAATTTATCCTCTGTAATTGACTCTCAGTATTGATCATATATCGTTCGATGAAATGACTCACAAAAATGAAATTGTTTCTGGTAAGTTAACAAAGCGTACAATATAGCTCCAAAACCAATAATAATTTAAAGAAAATTTTGAAATTGATTCAACCCCAAAGATGATCAAAACAGCACAGCCCTTGCCTTCCCCTCTAAGTCACAATTGACACAGGCACCAGTCTCCTCGTGGGCAGTAGCACAGCCCTTGCCGACATCTCCATAACCACAGTCGACAGCAACCTTGCCGGCAATCATAACATCAGTGGCCCTCATCAAACCATCAAGGAGGGAGCGGCAACATCCATAGAAGTTGTCGAACTCTCTCTAGGTAACAGAGTAGTTGACGTTGATGGCTGTGAAGAGCAATGTGTCATTAGCTTACATTTGCATCATTTTTATTTAATTCACTCTATTTGTATCTTTCTGCGACATTTATACAAATAGAAAAGGAGGTGTTAATTGCCACACCGAGAGAAGAACAGAGAGTAAGGAAGCTTCGTGGCATCTCTCAACAGAAGACAAGTTAATGATACAATGGGAATCCTCATCGCCCTCACTGGTACTGTATCTTTTTCCACCTTGAAAGCAACTCCCCCAAGCCATCCTAAAAAGGTTGGAGATGAGAAGGAAACATACTGGGGGCTTGTTGGTCAGGAGGAGATTGAAAGAAGCTAAGTTTGGAACCAAGGTCATGCTTCACCCAAAGATATTGCAGGAGTACCAGCGAACCTCGACACCCAAAAAAATAGGATTTTGATGAGAACGACAAGCTAAGTGGCCACGTGAAGAGAGACTGATTCAATCTCCCTTAAAGAGTTGCAAATATCTGAGTAGAAAGGCATCAAACCAGGCATCTTGAGCTCAGAGAGCTTGATCTCGAGGAGATTGAAATTGGCCTGCAACGTGTCTTTAACTTAGTATTTCCCAATTGAAGAGGCCTTCCTCGCGACAAGCAGAGTCATTGCGTTAAAGCCCCCCAAAAAATCTGTCACTTCTGGTAAAGAACAAGGAAGAGAAGGGTGAACCGAAGGAAGAGTTCTTCGCAACAGAAAGTGACTCACTATTATGGAGAAGATAATGGGGGAGAGGCCATAGAAAAAACGATGGGAGAGCCACCATGAGAAGGCGATGGGGAAGACAAGAAGAGAGAGAATAGCCTCCTCGTTTTGTTTCTTTCGATTTTATCGAGAACGAGAATTTATCGGGAACGAAAGTCATTGTTTTACCGGCGATTTTCTGTCCATTTTTGACGTAAAATTTATTGAGGTATTTTCCGGTAAATGCTATGGTTTTGGTAAATTTTCCATAATGAAAATTTCCCAAATTAAAAAACGAACGACGGAAAAACTCATTTTATGGTAAAATTTGTTTTGCCGACTCTTTTACGTCGAAACAAACAGAGCCTTAATGGAAAAAAGAAGTTTGAAAAAGTAGAGTGGCCCTTACCCTACACAAAGGAGATGATATGACCACTCTATCCCTCATGAAAGGTGAAAATCTTGTTAGCATAAGGATCACGCTGCGGCTGCCTTTCAAGGATGCTTCTCCCATTTTTTATTTTGGGAAGTGGTTCTCTATCCAATAGTGTCTCTCTCTCCTCTCAAAACAAGGGGTAAATGTGTCTTTTTACAAAAGGAGGAGATAGACACATTGGAGTGTTGGTGTTGGCCATGCTCTTCAACAATTTTTTTTTTTTTTCCCTTTAACTTTTTAAAGGGAATGAGTTCCTTGTCTGGTTGTGTAGTGTATACTGGTGCTCTCTATGTCTATTTCTCTCCTCTCACAATAGGGGTAAATATATCATTTCATAGGAGAGAGGACAAAGATAAACATAGGGAGGCACTAAGGTACGCATGTAGCTTGGCAACGTTCTTTTCCCATAAATAAAAGTGAAGAAAAGAAATCCTACCTAGCTACATGGTGCCTGCACCCAGACACAATGAGAGGCAAAATGACCGCCCCACGCTCATGAATACAAAAAATCACACATTTGGTTTTGCACAACAACCCACCTTAAATCCCAAATGCACATATTGGGAATCAAACCTGAGACTGTGCGCCATCCACACACATTTGGAGATGTTCCCGTGTTCTGTGATTGGCCTCGCATTGGCACAGGGCCATGCTGCCAAGCAGAGAACCATATGCCAATCGCATCTCTCACGCGCGCACACACACACAGGCACGCCCACATGAAAATCCTTCAGAAGCTTGGTAATCATATTTATCCTTTCAAGAGTTTTATCATATCTAACCGTCCAATCTTCCCTACCTACCACTATCCTCTTTAACCAGAAAATTATTTCATCAAATGCCAGGGTACCATCTGAAATTAGTTTGTGAAAATCCCATAAGTTCACAAAATGAAATTTAATTTGATGCATTCAGAGTTGGTTTTGAAGAATCCTCTTCTTGATTTTAAATAGAATTTATTCGGTTCCTTATCCTCAGGTATCCAAAAATTGAGATAGTAACCATGAAAAAAAGGTGCATCCAGTATATATTGCTTCCATTCTTCTTCTAAGTGGCATGAACATTACAGGAAAATATGTGTCAAGGCAAATGAGAATACCCGAGGGGAACAGAAAAATAAATATTCAGTCTGGATACATTTATGAAATGTTCTCTTCGGCCACAAGTTCCAACTGAAGCTGCAACTGAATTTTAAAAATTTTTCAGCATACAATTTCATCAGAGGGGGAAAAAATGAACATACTAGAATTTCTTTCTCTAGAGTCATCTTTAATTGCCTAACAATATCTTCACATCAGAATGCGAATAACAGCAAGTCCAACAGCAGAGATGGAGACAAGAGTACCGATACAGTACTTTATGACATCATATTTTGCAGCTTCAAGTTGGGCCTTTAATGCATGAATTTCCTGTCAAAAAATATTTTAAACAAAAATTAATGCCGCACATAAATCATAACTCAATTCCATTTATCAACAACATTTATAAATCTCACCCTATCAAGCTTGTTAGTTAGATTTGAGGTTTCTGCATTTTGATTGGCCAGTTCATCTCGTATACGCCTGCATTTGTTGGTAAATATCAACTACTAATAAAAGAAGAATTTTATGACGAACGCATCTCATCAAGAAAACAGTGCATACAAATCCCATCAAGCAATTCCCACAAAAGAAAATTTTGTTATAACATATAATTTCCTCACCCTCTTTCAAGATTCAAATCCAAACGTTGCCCAGCAGTTACCTTATCAATCTCATACCTGAGCCAAAAAACAATGAAATGTTGCACAACGAATATGTAAAAACAGAGAATGTCATCCATTAGAAGAAATCACTTTGAGGCAAAATTCTCCCAAACCAGACCTCAGTTCACTGCGCATCTTCTCTATATCATTCCGGAGTTTTTCAGTCTCGCGTTGCAATAAAGAGAAATGATGCTCCTGCATTAGGAGTACAGATTAACCTTCAGAAAATAAACATTGAAGGGCTAACATTTTTCAGAATTGGACAAGAACAAATGAATACCAATTGGCCCCACCAGCCTACTCATAGCATATTATAAAATAATCATATTTGTAGTATGGTCAAATCCTTCGATTGCCTAGACTTTGACAATTTTAAATGTGAGGCTGAGTTTGACAATAGACATGGTTTTGAACGTCTCTTGCAGACATAATTAAATAGGTAATATGTTTGGAAATATTGATAACTTGTGATGAAGAAATTCAAAAGACGATGGATATGACCTCAAAAGAGAAAATACTGAATATCTGTAAAAATATAAAAATCAACATGGTTTATAGCACATTTTAGGTCTTGTCCCAAGTATGAACTTGAATAGATCTGATTGGAGGGCAAGAATCAATGTAGCCAGCCTCATTTAGGTGAGATTTTACTGATTTGTTGTGTATTTTTACTTCTACTTTTCTTTTGTTTTATCTGATCAGATCCATGTAGCCAACCCATTTAGTTGGGAAAGGCTGAGTTGTTGTTATATGGTTTATGGTATATACACTTATTAGCCACCCTAAATGGCTTTCCATTCTTTTGAGTAAGGTTGGGTCCATTGGATCCAATAGTACACAACTGGCTGTTAAAAGAAAAATGACCACTTTTTGCAATATCTTAGTTGATTGTAGCCTTTCCTCAAGTTCTTGCCCTGAATCATCTCATGCATTGGAGTTTCCCCTTGAACAGCAGCCATTAAGTTCCAATTGTTTCATTGAAGAAGTGCACAAAGACACATCTTTTTCATAATAAGGCAAAGTGTAATCACGCTGAAATTTAGAATTAGAGAATTAAAAAGGCCCTCTTGGGCTGTCAACAAAGGATTCAAACGGAAGTTTCCCGGCTAGATCTCTAGACCAGGCCTAAGAACCCACACTTAGAACATTGTCTTTGGACAGAGACTGAATAGAATCATAACAAAGGCCACAAAAGTTAGGTTCTAGAACATTCAATTGAAAAAAAAAAAAAAAAAAAGAGAGAGAGAAAGAGATAGGGTCTAGAGCCGGATAATAAAACTTCAATTTATGATTCCAAATCCATATAGTAACAAGACGACTTTGTTATTATAGTATGGTCCAAGGTTTTGGGCTGTGCCATAGTTGGTTTTGAAGTCTTTGGCAAATGTTTCATCTTTAAAGGATCAAGAACCACAATTAGTTAGGTCCTATAGTATAGATTGTCAATGCAAAGATTTTACGGCTAATTCTATTACTCCCCTATACTTGGCCTATAATTACTCAAACTCCCCTATTCATAACTTCTTTTCTGATTCCAGCAGAAAAGCAAACTCCCACCTTTCTCCCCTGATACTTTACATATTACACCCCTGCCTCCATCGCTCCCTTGGCTGGCTGCTCCAGCACACTCTCTCCCCTGTTCTCTCCGCATCTCTGTCTCCCTCATTAAGCGGGAACCCCACAGCTCATGCTCCTGCAGCACCCCCTCCCCTGCTCTGATGATGTGAACCAGGTTGTACCTTTACGTACCTTTAAAACCCTGGGCTCCAAGTGTAGCAATAGCAAAAGAGGCCAACCACAGAGAGAGGGCAAAGGGTGAAGGGCAAGAAAAAGGGTGACTAAAGACATCAGGAGACTTCACCACCAAAGAAAATTGGGACAAGTTTTTCAGCATCAGAGGTAACGATGATTCCTTCAAGTGGCAGTCTCCATGATCCAACATCTCACATCCCTCCAGCTTGCACCCAACCTCAGGGACTTACGAGATCAGGCGCCAGAAGTTGTAGCTGCAAACCCAACTTCTTCCTCTTTTATTCTTTATTTTCTGTGAGTGATTCTATCATATGAGACCTGCTTCTCTTTCATTGCGGCTGTTACTGGAGGATCAGAGGACATCATGCATAGCTTGCAGCACCTGTTTAGGCAATTTTCTGGGCAGTACTCAAGTCCACGGATCTCCCTGTTTGTTGGTCATCTTCTGCTCATATTTTGGGGACACTCGATCTGAAGGACAGGGCCTCTTGAGGTCTGGTAATCAAGATCTGGGAAATCTCCAATCAAGCCATAATTCAAGAAGAACCTGGTTCAGTTTCACATCAGGTTGATTTCTTGATATTATCTCACACTGTGGTCTTCTATATTGGATGTTAATCTCTGTTATTACTACTAATTACTGTCTGAAGCATTGAGTAAGTTATTTTTTCTCTGTTGACCTAACCTGTGACCTATCGGTTAGGAAGAAACTACTCTATTCTGCTTTGTTTTTTGTGTTGGATTTATTACTAGTTTTGTGGGGGTATTGATAGCATATATCAGGGCCCATTTGGAAACTGTTTGTTGGCTGTTATCTGGTCTCATACCCTGTGACCAGACCCATCATTAGTACCTTTGCGTATTGTGTGGAGATCCTACTAGGGTTGGATAGTTCTCCTCTACCTAGCCTTACATTAAATTGGTATCAGAGCCATGACTAAGGATAGCTCAAATAGCCAAAACAGGATGGCAGAACTACTTGAAGAGATGGTTTGAAAGTCGGTTGAAAGGGTGAGAAGTATGGAGCAGAGGTTGGACACGTTCACAGCACAAACAAGGGGGCAGCAGCAAACTACATTCAACCTCCCTCTTCGACCTCTTCCCAGAGCAAAAAGAATCATCAACAATCCAATTTATCAGGATGATGATGCTACATCCCATTATGATCGTGATTTGAACCAATGGCAGAATGAGAAACACAAGGTCAAGCTTCAGTTGAAGGAAAACAACAGACTCGTATTCCATGAATGGTTATGTGACCTTGATGACTACTTTGACTGGTTCACATTGACAGAGGAATGAAAGATGAAGTTAGCTCACACCAAGCTAACCAGAGGAGCCAAGGATTGGTGGCGTACACACGAAGATAAACTGCTTCATCGTAATATGGAACCTACTCCTTGGGAAGAGATGGATACAAAACTGAAGGAAAAGTACATGCCTTCAACCTTTAAGTGGAGGCTCCATGACCAGCTGAACACTCTTCGTCAACATCCAATGACTCTGGAAGAATTGGCGCGTACAAGTGTAGATGAAGAAGATGACCAGCTCCTATCCCTTTTCAAATTGGGTTATGAGCATATATTCGTGACAAGATGGGTGTGGCAGACATCCACAGTTTGAAAGTTTGAGAAGGCACTTGAAGCAGAAGATCTACTCAAAGTATTGCCTTGCCGTTTTACTTCACAATCCGGCAACACCAGAAAGAATTTCACAGCCAATAAATCAAGTGGTGCACCTACCTAAGCTCCACGAACAATGGATCGTAAGGCTCCTACAGTTGATAGAAAGGCTATGAAGTTTTATCATTGTAACAGGTTTGGACATTATCCAAAATTCTGCCCACAAAGGGGTAAGTCAAATTCAGTCATTGCGGCTATGGAAGCCAATCCTGATGTACAAATTTGTGAGCCACAGGTTGATGATGATTGGCAGTTAATGCAGACCTTGAGGGTGAGGACGACGACTTCCTAGACGATGATACTGTAGAGATCTATGAAATCAACATTGTGCATAGAATTCTGATTGTTTAAGAAAAAGGTGAAGATTGGAGACAACATTGCATCTACTACACACTAATGGCTAGTGGTGTTGACATCACAGGTGATTGTGGATAGTGGAAGCTGTGTAAATGTTGTATCTCAAGCCTTTGTCATTGAAGGAAAGCTAAAAACAGAGGCTCATCCACAACCCCACAAGGTATCCCTCCTCAACTAAAACACTTTGGGCGTACATCAATGATGTTCGTTATCACTGAAATTAGGAGAATTCACTGTTTGGAGTGATGTTATACCCATGATATTGAGTAATGTTATACCCATGGTACTGACTGATGTACTACTTGGCTTACCATGGATGAACAGCAACAATGTGCTAGTAGGGGGTACTAAGAGCCAGTGCTTCTTTGATTTCAAAGGGAAGCCAATGGTACTTAATCCACTCAACACACCAGCCATGAGAATAAGGTTGAGAGCTGCACAAGAAAAGTGCCTATAGTTGCTACAATCAGCTAGCAAAAAGCAACCAGCAAAGGAGTATAAAAGCAATCCACAACCAGCCCTTACGTCTACAATTAAAGGGCAGCATGCTGAAAAGAAGCGGTTAGCTTTACCACACAGAGAGTTCCTAGCAACTAGTGAAGACACTGGTGTAATTTTAGCACTTGTAACCAAAGAAATTACACCTGTAAAAAATACTAACTTTCCCAAACCTTTTAAGGGAATACTCAATGATTTTGCGATGTAGCACCTGATGATTTTCTGGGTTAGTTGCCACCAGTGAGAGATATTCAGCATGCCATTGATCCATAGTTGTCACGGCATCAAATCGATCCAAGGCGGTGGAGGGGTGGCTAATCGATTTGGCGATGAATCGCCCGTTATGGCGTTGCCATGGCAGTTAAATCGTCCATGTGTCATTTTTCATTTTTCCTATTTTTTAAAGTTATTTAGTATGCTATTTTTTTATTTTCGCTATTTTTTAAAGTTATTTAGTATGCTACAAGCCTACAATATATACCCTATAACATATAAAAATAACATTAAGCAACATTAAATCACCAAAAATCAACATAGCCCTATCAAAATCACCCTGCATTTTACAAAAAATCGACCGCCTAATGAATCGGGCGTGAACTGTCGTCCATGGCAGTGCCATAGAGACACCTATCAGCCAATGGCGACAGCCATTTGTGAGTCACGTAAATCGTAGCACTGCCATGAACTTCTTTTTCAGCCAGGACGCCAAATCACTGCCTTGGCGACGCCTAGGCGACGCCATGACAACTATGCACTGATCTAGTATCAGGCTCAGTGTTGACAAATCTGCCCACTTACCATCTCAGCCCTACTAAGCATGCCGAACGCAAGAGAAAAGTGGATGATTTGTTGAAGAAAGCATTCATTGTTTAAAGCATGAGTCCATGCGTTGTACCAGCATTACTTACTCCAAATAAAAATGGTTCTTGGTGCATGTGCATCGACAGCAGAGCCATAAATAAAATTACTGTCAAGTATCATTTCCCATACCTAGACTTGATGATATGTTAAACATGCTGACTGGTGCCACCATCTTTTCCAAAATTGATTTGAAAAGTGGATACCATCAAGTTCGGATACACCCAAGTGATGAGTTGAAGACGACATTCAAGACCAAGGATGGACTGTACGAGTGGAGAGTTATGCCCTTCAGTCTCACTAATGCCCCGAGAAATTTTATGAGGGTAATGACACAAGTACTTAAACCCTTCATTGGAAAATTCCTTGTGGTTTACTTTGTTGATATCCTCATATACATCAAAGTACAAGATGAACACTTAGAGCACTTGAGACGGGTGATGAGAGTGTTGCATGCTGAAAAGATCTACATCAACCTTAAAAAGTGTTCATTCATATTACCCAAAGTGGAATTTTTTTGGCCTTTTTGTATCATCTTGAAGTGTAGAAGCTGATCCTGAGAAGTATACTTTCCAGCAGCACTTTGCATTCAATCACCATAGCACGTGATTCTATAAGAAATCAGATAACACAGAGGACTCCTCCCACCCTCCCTCTTTCAAGCAAAGTTTATAATGCCAACCTAAAGGTCTAGCACACCAAGATTGATAGCTGGTAGAGAATAGGGGTAGGAGTTGGACAGCTTGGGGTCAAATTTGGCCCAATTCTGATCCTGTTGTGTTGGTGTTTGAATGATGAAAGCAATAATAGTGCAAATGGTGTTAGGCGATGATGGTTAAATGTTGAAGATAGTAAATAATTTTGGCAAGGTAGAGTCCCACCAATGCCCTCTTGACTTACACAAGAAAATACTCATATAGTATGCTTGAAAATTCATTGCTTGCCTTTGAAGCAGTCGAGATTTACATTATATAGAGGTGGAAATCTTGAGTACAGCATAATACATCAAAGAGACTCTCAGAATACCAAAACCCCTTTGGAATTTCCCATACATAGATAACAAACCCAAGACATAGAAAACTGATAATGGGTAGGCACTTAATATTGCCTTGGAAGATGAAAAAGCATATGGACTCTAATTAAACTAATGAAGTAAATTTCGTTTTCCTACTTTCTACTCATATTTTAGGCCCATTAAAGTGGCCTATTACAAATAGAACCCATGGGAACAAAGGCCCAATACCTACATATCAATTCAATACCAATTTGTCCATAACCATAATTAGATGAATATGGAAAATAATAATAAAAAAATAAAAAAAGAAAGAAAGAAAGATGGCTCTAGCCGAAAGGCTAGAGGGGATTGACTCAGGAACAAATTTCATTAGGAGCTCCATTGCAAAGTTTAGGCCTAGCCATTAATTATGAAGCGATGGGAA
>NC_056563.1:34557052-34586801 GCF_013358625.1 Macadamia integrifolia | reverse complement strand
CATTCTGGCCTGACAGGTGGGTCTAAGACTATGACAGATGGGTCAGAGACCCACCGGTTTTATACCCGTCGGATAAGCCAGAGATTCAAAATTGAGTTTTGGGCACACAGGTGGGTCTGAGACCCGCCGGTGTGACACCCCCAGTCATAAAATGGGAATTTTGCTATCATCTTTCCATCTTCTCTCTGGCTTGGGGAACTTATTTGGGGTCAATCCGGCAATGCCAATCCCTCATCTAAGGTCCACTCATACATCCACAACCTAAATCTAATATCAAATCAAAAGAAAAAAATGGGGATTCTTACCTCTTTTCTCAAGAACACCAATGAAACCCCAATTTCACTATTTTATCTCAAGAACTCTCAAGAACTCTAGATCTTCACCAACACTCCTTCCAAATCCTTCAAAATCATTATACACACATTCCATTAGATGATAGATTTGATTACCCAAGTAGGATTAGCAAGATTTAAGTGAGTTTTTCCCCAAAAATTAAAAGAGGGTTTAAGAAAAATGGTGATCCTAAGAATCCTTGGAATATGTACAATACCTACCTCAAATCAAAGATCTCGACGAGTTGATCATCATTCCGACCTAAAAATGCCAAGACCTGGCTCCGATGAAACTTTTGGTCGATTCCCTTCTTCTTTCTTCTTCTTCTTCCTTCTCTCTCTCTCTCTCTCTCTCTCTCTCTCTCTCTCTCTCTCTCTCTCTCTCTCTCTCTCTTCTTTACTTTCTTCCACTGACCAACTATCATTAATGGGGGAGAAAAGCAATAAATATCTCCTCTTTGTATACCTGGGCCCCCAAAATATCTTTTAGTCATAGGTGGGTATATCTCAGGTGGGTATATCTCAGGTGGATATATCAGGTGTGTATTTCTCAGGTGAGTATCTCTCAGGCGGGTATCTCAGGTGGGTATATCAGCCCCCCAGTGTCTTTACCTTCCAGTCAGCCCATTTTCTAGTGTTCCACTTGGGCTTCAATGGAAATAAACTCCCACACATAATTAAATTACATAGGCACCCACAAATACTGGTACGTTCCTTTAACCCTTGTACATGGCTTCATGGTGCGTGCAAGTGCAAGGCTTGGGTGCACATATTACACTTGGTACCTGCTCGGTCATGTCGGGCCAACCCGAGTTCAAGGTCACTCTTGTTGCCATATTCCATATGGTACTTGCGTCGGTTCTCTCTGGTTCAGCCCCTGTATGATCAAACAAAGTCAAAACAGGTAATTAGATTGGGTTTAGAAAGTAGGGTATCACACAAACCATGGTTGGGCTAAGCCATTTCCATAAACCAGATTGTGACGGCACTGAAATTTACCCACAAGAAATTTAGGCTTAAATTCAGCTCAAAATCCAGGACTTGAGGCTTAAGACTCCACCTTAACCAAAATAAATATAGGGTAAGAGTACAATATTTTGGAGCATGGCTCCTACACCATTCTAGGGACTAATGGGAGCACACCTAGAAGCATCAACAGGGTGAGTTTTTTCACATTTCATGGAAGCGGGACGGTTATTTAATCAACCTCTGTGTCTCAGCGTAGCCCTTACACTCCCAATAAAGTCATTTTTCCCATAAATATATTATCCTTCCTTGTCAGCGTATTGAGCTGGGAGTTACCAAAATTTGATTCTAATAATCTAAGGCAATATTTGGTGTGCATTCTCGATATAGATTATGGATCTAGAAAGAATTTTGAAACTTAATTCTTCTTTATTTGTTCACTTTAGAATGCATTCTAGTCCCATAATCTATTTCAAGATTGTATACCAAACACAGCCTAAACACAAACGACCACCAGTCAAATATTTTAACTCAATCTGACCCCATGCAACTCACACTCTCATAGCATTAATTTTTCTTTTGGGTGGAGCCCCTTATTTCCTGATTGATTGAATTACTTGACCTGAAATTCTTTGTTAAAATTCTTCCAGTTCTGTTTCTGTTTTTTTTTTTTTTTTTTTTTTTTTTTTTTTTGAGGGTGTATAATTTTGAATGAAGCCATTTTGAAGGTAAGTTATCACCCATCTTATATGAGACACAGGAATATATATGGTAGATTCCAATCTGGATATACTGAATACAAGATTGAAGATGACCCTTGATTGTATAATTACACAAATACCATTAATTAATAAAGTTTCTCAAAGGTGATCCACTTTTCTCACTATTAATTCCTTTAGGATGTGTTTGGTTACATAAGTCCCTGGAGGGTGTGAAACTTGATTCTCTATTTTTTAATTTGTTTGGTTGTATGAGTTAGTTCAACTTAGGAATATATAATCCTATTAAAACACCTTGTAAAGGTAAATATATTTCATTTGAGACTTAAGGTAAATAGGAAAACTCAGTTAGGACATGGTGGATTTGTTAATTTAGGACATGGTACATTTGTTAATTTAAGACATAGTGGATTTGCTAATTTACTGTTGTTAAAATTAATTTTGACCTTTTATGCAATTATTGATTATTCAGTTCTACAGATGGATTAGTTTATGGAATGATTCTTCTATATAGGGATGCTATATTGAGTGAGTTATTGATGATATTTGTACACTTCAAAATTTACAGGTGTGTGATTCATAGGTCTGAAACTTTCATATTGTACCCATAGGTCTGTGATTCTTTGTATCTGAACCACAATCAAAATCTACAGGTTTGTGACTATTTTGGTGTGGATGCATTACTGCTTATCTTTGGTCTGGGTATTATTTTAGGTGGATTCCTTCATTTCTTATTCTGTTTTGGTTCTATCTCTATTTGATCTCAGAATCAATATCCAGACAGTGAATTCTTCACTTCACTTCAATTCTACCACTCATTTCCAATTCATATGCTGAATTTTTTTTTTTGGTACTTTGTTTGTTAAATGATATTGTTCAGATGGATAATATTACTAAATGCAACTATTGTTGTAGGAAATGTGGAATTTAGACATCCCATACTGAGAAGAATCCAAGGACTCGATTCTTCAAGTGCCAATTTCATGATTCATTTTTTTTGTGGGTTGATCACTTTAGAATGTGTGAATGTAAAAAAGGGTAGTGCAAGGTTTGAAGATACACGTATGGACCATATAAAGGATGAGATTTTGGCGTTGCCCAATATCCACCCGTATATGACTGCAAAGCAACTTTCTCTCCTAATGATGTTTGCGCTTTGATCAACAAGGAATTATTTACAATTGTTTGTGTTATTTGTTTATAAGAAAAAAAAAAAAAAAAAAAAAAACCTAGTTGTGGGTTTGAGATAGGGTTGTCAATCGGTCAGGCCTATGTCCTCAGACCATGACTTACCTATTTAAGAAATGAACCGGTCACGATCGGTGTCGTGTAGGGCTCGGTCGGGTTCTGGGCTTTAATCGAGTTTCTCCTAATCAGGTTAATCGGACTATAATCGGGCCTTAAACGGGGTAATGTACCAATAAAGTTTAAACAGACCTTAAACGGTCTTTACTTTTCTCATATTTAAGATACTTATTTTATTAAATCATCAACAATTTTGAAAATATATTACACTTAATTTCAATCAATAATTGATAAAAATATCAATATATACCCTATTCTATCCCAAAAAAATCAAAATGCCTATATAAAAGGTCAAGCTAAACGTGTCGGTTCGATTCAGTCTTGTAAAGGGGTTAGGCCGGTCAGGAGGCACATCTGGCTTACGCCTTGCACCGTGTACTACCTATTTATAAACGGACCGGGCTTAGGCCCGACACGTTTACTAATCGGGCCAGTCTAGGTCGAGCCATAAACGTGTCGGGCTCAATCAGGCCTACCGGTGTGGGTTTGGAATTGACACCCCTAATTTGAGAAAATCATAGATGACGGAGATCTTCGACATCAAACCATCAATCAAACTAACATCACATTGATCCGTAGATTATTTGAAGGGATACCTTGACTCAGCAATTACAGCTTCTAAACAAGAAGCTAATATGGTAATGCAGCGTACAAAGTTTTTGGAGGATATATTAGGTCGTGTTAAAACACTCCGTCTTAATAAGTAAAAATACATCTGAGAAGAGGGTAGAGAGTGACAAGGACCAAACTTCAATTTATTATGTAATTTAGAGGCAATGTTGGACCAAATCAATTTTTTTCTCGAGCAACAACCTCTCCATTATGCATGGGTAAGGATGTGCACATTATGATCTTACCCAAACCTTTTGGTTGTGCTTTGAAATTATTCTCCCCCATACAAGTGTAAGGTCCTGATCTATTTCAATGACAGCTGCGCACACAACAACAAAAAATGGGGGACGGGCCCCACGTGAGTGGGACCCACCAGAGTGTGAATGACGCATGACAACCCCTCTTGTATGGAATATTTTCACAATTATTATTTATATAAATATATTAATTTAAGTAACTAAGTAGGGATGTAAAAATTTTTTAGGTTAATTTTAAATAATATCAACTCACGGATTTAGGATAACCAAACAGTTTTTCGAGACTGATTCCATAGAATCCGACTAACATATTTGGATAAACAAATAGTTTTTAAGATTGATTCCACTAAATCTAACTCACAGATTTAGGGTAACCAAATAGTTTTTTAGGTAGATTTACGTAACATATCTATGGGTAACATACCAGTTATCTTGACAATCTTTAAAAAAAAAAATAAATAAATAAACGCTCTCTATCGAATCATTGCCAAAACTTATACATGTCCCCAAGGATTTATGTAACCAAACACATCCGTAAATACGTGAGGAAAAAGGAATGTTACATGGTCGCATGGTTCTTGCATCCAGACATAGGACCCTGTAAAACTACTGCCCCACCCCCATCAAATCAAGAATCTTATCCATATTGATGCTTCAGCGTGCACTCTCACTGGCACCGACGGTAGTGAGGGACTACACGTCTAGGTAGCAATCTCTTCCTCATACATAAAATTTCAATATTTTGACATTTATGCCAAATATTTGAGGTTACTTGTTTGATTGTTTGAGCTTGTTTGGATACCTAAATATAAAGAATAAGTGTAGAGTTCATATGAAAATGAGGTTTTTTGGAGATTTCAGAGCTCAAATTAAGCTCCACCATTTTGGTTAAGCCTTTGACCATTTGACTATTATCTATAGGGGTGTCAACTAGTCGGGTCAGTCACAGTCGGGCCTAGATGGGCTTGGCCACTTAGAAGTCTTGCATCATGAACTCTCGTTTAAGTAAACGGGTCTAGCTTTGGGGGGCATGGTATGGTTTATAATTGGGCCGATCGGTGTCAGGCTTTAATCGAGTTACCTTTAAAGGGCCTTAACCTGGCTACGGTCCTATTTATGTCTAAACAGGCTTTAAACGTGTCTATCCTAAAATTCTTTTCTTTAGTGGGTTGAAGGCCCAAAAAGATATGACGCAAATCTTTAATAAAGAAGAGAAATGATATGAGTTTTTTTTTTTTTTTTAATCAAAATAAGATAGGAGAAACTAACATTGATATAAAGTACTACATATGATTATGACAGTTACAACTTACGAAACAAAGCTTAATTATCCCCAAACCTCGCACTGCCATTAAATACCTAATCTACATTGGATTATGAGGGACAATCAGCATGGGGAGTCATGTATTATTTACAAGATTTGTATTATATACAAGATTTAAAAAAGGAAACTAGCTCCGCAAGACAAACCCAGACTCACCTCTTCAGCAGTTTTAACTCACCATTGCCTGGTAAACAAGTTCAAGATTAAAAATAGAAACTAGTTACACAAGAAAAACCTAGAGACTCAATGTCTTGATAAACGTTATGCAAGAATCCAAAACACAAGGCCCTCAAAGAATCCAAGGCCATGAATATATATATATATATATATATATTATTATATTGATTTAATGCACTGTAAATTGCTTCCTGAATTGTAATAAACATTTAATCTAAAACAGAAGAAAGAAATTACAGGTACCAATCCCATTTCTCTAATTGTTTTTTCTTTTACAAGTTGCTGCTGCAATCTAAGTAGATTAGATGGGATTGGGAACACAGTCCAACCCCTTCTAAATGGATCTAATTAGACATTTTAACAAAGAGCTATTTAGTTCAAAATGAACCTCAATCTTTAATCAGCTTCTTTTTGACCAAACCTCAAATCAGCTTCTAAGTACAGAAATCAAAATTCAAAGAGGCCCAATACAAACAGAAGAGATAACCAACACACTCAAGGGCTTCCGCATGTAAGTATGTCTTCCTCAGAAGCAAATGAAATTAGCGATAGCCCCTTCCTCTTCCACGTCCACCCCACCCCCTCCCTCTTCCACCACTTCTTCCACCACGAGACAACCCTTCCAATGCCCTATTAACAAGCTGGTTCTGTGCACCACCATCACCTCTTCCTTTCTTTGTTGCAGCATTGCCTGAACCATTAGAGGCAGTAGCCGTTCGCTTTGCGCTGCAAGGGAATGACATAAATTAGCAACAGAAAATAATGAATATGAAACAAGGAAAAAATAAACCATGAGACTAAGAACGGAAAATTTCTCCCTACCCTGCTGCAGCAGCAGTTGAAGGTGTTGAAGGTTTCACTGCTTCTTTCCAAGACAAATTGATTTTCTTATCCCCAGTAAATGAAGGTGATTTTGAATGCAGTGGCTGAAATGGAAATAAATAAGAAAATTAACAAGCAAGGAAATGGACCATGCATACAAAAACAACAGGAAAATATTTTCTCCATTCACCTGCGTCATTGCCAGTATATTATTGCAGGTTCGTAATCCGGTTGTGGTATTCTGCTTTTTCATTTTCTGCAGAGAATGAGATATAATCATAAGCCACATTAACCAGATAGCTACACAAGAGAGTGCAACCTCCCAAGAAGAAACTCACAATGCTAGCCTTTGCTTCATCAGTCTTGGCAGCTGCCATTGCCTTGCTGTGTTCCGCCATCCCCTGAGTCAATTTCTTCATGGTAGCCCTAGCTAATTCCTCCACATTACTCAGCCTGCACCATCAACAACAGTAACACCATATATCATATGTTTGGAAGACAGGTCTTACAAGACCATATATCAAATGTTTGGAAGCTATCATGAAAGACAGCATAATGATAATCCATTTATGAGGGGAAAAGAAAAGGAACAGAGTAAGAGGTTCTCCTAAAGATATGGGTCTTAGGTACCTGCATGTATGTTCATTCTAGTGGGGCAGCTCATGTATTTCTATATTCTAAAAAGAACGTTAGAGAAAGGTAATGAAGGAAATGGTTTTTGAAGATTGGCTGGCACCAGTCCATACCAACCAGTTTGGATAGATATTGGATGAGAATGATCCAGCTTACTTATTATATACAGCAGATCAGTCAACAACCTAGCAAGATTTGGCTTTTGTCCTCAGGAGTGGTGTTTCATGGGAAATCAGGTTTGCAATACTATTCTTAAAATCCTAGGGAAGGGAGCGGAGAGAGCTTGCACTACTAAAGGAAAAATATTATATGTAATGGTGTGAAGAGCATGCATAATAGTTGCCACACCCAAGTGATTGCCTACTGGAAGTACATATTTATGTTAACTTTCTCCGTTGTCCTATTGGGTGGAAATATCTCTACTAATAAATTGGTCACTATTGATTGAGGTCGAAATTGTTTAATTTTAAATGGCATTTGCCAATTTTAAATGACTTTCTCCCTTGTCCTCTTCATATTATCAAGAAACATTCATTTGCTTTTCAAGAGCAGTGATAGGAACATTCATGTGTTTTCAAGAAACAATTATAGGAAACTGTAAGCCCCTGTGATTCCTGTTTTCCATATGGCATGTGGGATGGGAACCATTCAAGGTTTACTTTCAGCAAATGGGTCAAATACATTCAAACTTAAATATTGGAACTATCTTGAGAACTATTAAGAAGTATCGAAGAAATTTGGTGGAAGTAGTCGAACAGCCAACACTTAGTTTTAGGCAAGCATTGAAATCCAGCAACCAAATTGAATTGGGTTATTTTAGATTTTACAATTCAGGAAACTTGATTTAGTTTGTATGTTAGCTACAGTAAGATATAATAACTAGTACTTCAGTGTAAGTTTAGTTGGTAACATCTGTCTAACATCGTTCGATTTGGTAGTGCCTTTGTTTTTGCTCCGCCATCCCACCTCCGCCCCCTCTTTCTACTGCCCTTAATGCTCTGTGACAATCTTACATAATTTCTTTTGTGAATTTTGGTGAATATGAGTGCAGCTGATGTGTGTTATGTGTACAAGCCCATGCATGTATTTGAGCTGTTCAAATTGAATGCCACAATAGGTAACTCCTCTCAAAGCTGATAACCTTCCTCCTTTTTTGATCCAATTAGTCCTTTCTGCTATGTCACTGTCTTTAACTTATCTCAATATCAACTGTCACGCTGCGTCAAAGAAGATTATCTGTAATGGGTAAAGTGCTTGAACAAGTTCTGGCCCTTTTTTCCCCTCATGTTTTCAGAACTTGATCTCAAATTAGTAAGAATTCATATTGGAGATATTCTTATTCAATTAAAATTGCTCTCATTTTCTTTCTTGTATGTGAATCTTTAGCTCAAATTGGTAGAGCACTTGGGGATTCTCCAAGAGATAGCGTTCAAATCCATCAAGGCTCATTGAATTTTTTTTTTTTTATGTTTCATTTTTTGAATTCTTGTAGCATGAGTGCAAATGACATTTGTCATGTGCATAACATTATAGAATGAAAAGATAAATGTGTTGAAACGACCTCCCTTCCCACCGTATGGAAAAGATGGATAAAAATCCCCTGCTCTCCTTATGGCTTTTCAACTTGTCTAGCATTGTTATTTACATAGCATTGAAGAAGTAATTAGATTTTAATATCTACGAAAAAATGAATATTGGTTAAAGATGGCATGTTTTTATTTCTATGAAATTGCCACATGGCCAGTTTAGTTGTCTTAACATCATTTTTGTGATGCACTTAGAAAATCCAACTTCATCTCACGTGGACAGCATAATTGGTTTAATATTTACAAAAAAATTAAATATTGGTGAAGAATGACAATTTTTCCAATTAGAATTTTATGAACTCACCAGGTGGCCTGTATGGTTGGTGTAACAGTATTACCCTCGACACTTCACAAATCATTCTTAGATTCCAAGTGAGTAGCATAGTTGTTTTAACAATAATTTGCAGAAGTCCCTGAAGTACTTATTGTTATTGTGTGTTACCAAACACATTACTGTTTCCTTTGTGATGCAGAAATACTTTTTCTTGGTGTTATCAAACACATTTCTTTTCCTACAGAAGTACCTCTTTAGAACAGAATTTTTCTTTAATGGGCACGAATTCGCTGACTGGTTGTGTGGCCCCTGCACCAGAGACGGGGGCCAATGAGAACGCACACAGGGGCATCAACATGGATGGATTTTTTTATTTCATGGGGGGGGGGGCAGTAATTTTGCACGCTCCTGTGTCTGGGCGCAGGAGCCATGCAATCAGGCAATGTTATTTTTGCCCCCAAAAAAATTATATTCACGGGACGGCCTAGCAGACCTTTGCTAAGGCCAAGGAGGCTCATAAATTTCGCCTCGGTTCTAGTTCTGGAAATAACTTGGGCCAGCTTTAGGCCAGCTCACATGGGCCATTGTTAGTTTTGTTCCTAGGAGTTGTTGATGTGGGCCCCTTCCAAGGACAGCTAGGCATGGAGGTGCTACAATCTTCCATCGTTACTCCTTTATTTAGTTTCTATTTTGTTTCAGCTTCTATTCTTGTAGAAGACTCTTAGTTATAGCTGTAGCAACTAAGAGTCCTTTTATTTTAGCAAGTTTCTAATTTTTTAATAGCATCAAATCTTCTAAAAGATCATAATTATCTTGGCAGCCAAGTAACGCCCACGCATAAGAGGTTTACTATTTTGTAGTTGGTTGATTGCTTATTATAAATAAAGAGGTGGCACCTGCTGCCCAAAATTTTGGTGATTAGACAAAAGCTCTCTTGTGAGATTATGATGATGTGGTGACTCAGTTGCAGACCCTAGGTGGTGAAACCTAAGCTGGTTGATGGTGAAGATAACCATAGGTTTGGTGGTCATGCCAAGTCATATCCCCCTTTCTTCTCCTCATCATTTTCTTTTCTTCTTTTTCTTCTCTGTTCAGTCGATTCCAGCAGGCAACTACAGTCTACCATGGTTATGTTCAGAGATTTTTTTTGTCCTCTTCTTTGTGTTTTAGTAATCTCTATTGCTGCTCTTAATATTCCTTCGATCTTCTACTAAATCCTTCCTTGTTTCAGGTCTTGCGATAGAGGTAAGTTTCCCATTCTGAGTCTGAACTTCAGCCTTTGCTTTCAATACACTCGATGCCAACAAGAAAATTACTTTTCAGATTAATTTAAATTCTGTATATGGCTTCGTAATTTCTTAGAATCACCACTTGGTCACTATGTTGAGCCAACAATATGAGCATAACCTATATATCATAGTGTTACATCAGCAGGACCCTCAGATTGTACAAACAGTGAATCTTAATTATGCAGAGGCACTCCAAGATCCAGATTGAGTGGTTCAGACTTTAGATCTATTCAAATTAGTAGAGATCTGATTACTTGAAAATCAGAGCACAGATTGGTCTTTCTTATTTATAGGAGGGAAAAGTTGTACGTTTTTACCATGATATAGATGAAAACCTATTATAGCTGAGAAATCAAGCTAAGAACAAAAAATGTAATAATATGAAATGAAGTTCAGAAGCAATAATCAGCTAGAAACATTCAGAATTATGAAGTTGATATGAAGAACAGAAGGGAAGAGAGAGAGAGAGAGAATATAAGAGAATCAAGAGGAAAACAAAAACGAATAAGATAAACAGATATGGGAGACATTCATAAAATTAGACTTAGAAACCAACTGAAATAGAAGCTAGCCAAACTAGGAAGCATTCATAAAAGGAAACAAGCTCTTAACCGACTCTAACTCCTACATACTCAACTTCCTATACAATAAACAGAATAAAATAAAGTAAATATATTGTTCTTCCAAATAAATTAGACTTCTAAAATCCTACTAGATCCAAAACTCAAATATGGATCCAGTTCATCTCTCTCTGGATACCCAGATGATGGGTATGGATCACTCCATGGGGTGTGTATCTGCATCAATTCCCCTGGTGTTGAGATAAACTCGTCCACAAGTTTTGAAGAACACGAGAATCTTTTTAACCATGGGAGGGAATGACTAAGCAACGTCCCCCTGGCCCGTAGTCCACAAAAGCATAGGGCAGGGGTAGACGAGTGCTGGAGTGAGTGACCCAACCTGACTTACTCTGTAGAGTTGTAGAGAAATCGCAACACCAATTAACCGGCATCCATCCTTGCCTATATGAAGTCACCATCGAAACCATGACCAAATGCTATGAAATCCACAACACAAAGCTCATCGGTGAAGTCGTGACTTGGAAAAATAAAATCAATCGGTTCTCCCAAGAGATCAATTGATTTAAATTTTTCCATAAGTTGATTTTCAATTACAAACAACACCATATCAGCTTTGATGCAGATTAATAACCAAAATAGATTTGCTTTATTAGAAATAAGCCTAGGGTTTAGTTGTATATGTATTGGGCCTTCAGTCCATGTGGTTTGGAGTGTATTGGGTCACTTTCATGGGTTTAAAAGAGGGGCTCTAAGATTGAGTATGGGATTACTAGTTAGTTTCCCTTTTTCATTAATTTCTTTTTTAGTTGGGCTTTGATGGGGTTAATTAGTTTCTAATTTCAGCCATTAGTTAGTTTCTAAATTCAGTCAAAAGTTAGTTTCTAATTTCAGTCTTTGTATTTTCCTAGTTTCTATTTTTAATTTCAGTAACTAGAGGACTTGCTCTTATTTAGTTTCCTATTTCAATTTTTGAAAACTAAAGGTAGTTTCTATTTCTTGTAATCACCCCATCATTATTATAAATAAAGGAGAGGGCTCCCAGTAAGCCCCACGATTTACGAATGAAAAAAAGAAGCTTGCTGCTATGTCTCTGCTAGGACTGTTGTGTGTTTGATCACAGTGGAAGGGAGTGGTGTTGATCCATTCGACTCCTTGCGGAGGGAAGCCTGGGAGGATCTGCTACAAGTGTTCTCTTCTTCTTCAAGCTATTTTCTTTTCTTCTTATTATATTGTTCTTCAACCATCTCAGGTAAGAGCTCTGGTCTCCTCTTACTTCTGGTTTTGAAATCTCCAGATTTCTTCTACATCAACCTTCACTGTTCAGGCCAACCAGCCACCTGATGGTCTTACTAATTTGGTCGAGTGTTACCCCTGTTGAATGGATGGTTCGACCCTGTTTTGGAGTCCATCAGACTAGAGGATTGTGAGTTATAGGAATTCTCCCTAGTCTGGCCGATTGTATTGAGCTGAAGTTTCTGCCTAGAATTTTGGTTCAACTGTTCTGATTGTTAGTGCATTATTTGATCTCTGTTTTCCTATAATTCTGTCCCTGATTTCCTGGTTATTATTCAGCTACTGAATTGCTGAATTATTGAGATCAATAGGGCTGATCCTTGTTTAGCTATTTCGGTCTTGTTAGTATTATGTGGTTTATATATTTGGAGGTTGAATGGTTGTTCTTTGTTTAGAAGTTCCTACAGTTGAGACTTGGTTAGACCCCTACCCTAGTCTACATTAAGTGGTATCAGAGCATGGCTGAGAACAACACTCCCACCTTAGCTTCTATTATGGAGATGCTACATAATATGAGAGATGAACAGCAAGTCTTGCGGACTGAACAAGAAGTTATGAATGCAAGGTTGTTGACTGTGGCGACTCAATCACAACAATCTACCCGTGGTTCTCATACACCACCTGAGGTGGAAGCTCAAATGAACATAGCTGCTCAGTTAGCTAACAAAAGATCTATCCCTAATCTGAGAGCACCACAAAGGGTTCCTGTAGAGCAACTTACTTTTGAAGAACACATAAGGGTTATTTTGAGACTGAGCGTCCTACACCTCAGAGGTACTTAAGAGATTCACAGAAAGTCAAGCTTGATTTGAAGGAGTTTGATGGTAGACACGACCCCCAATTGTTTTATGATTGGGCAGCTGTTTGGGATGACTATTTTGACTATTATGATTTACCTGGGGAACGGAAGATGAAACTAGCTCATGCTAAGCTAGTTGAGGCTGCTCGTGATTGGTAGAGAACGCATGAGCAAGAGTTGGAAGACCGTGGTAGAGAACCTACTTGATGCAGTAGGGTGATGGGTCTAGGGAAAATTTAGCTTTGATTTGATTCCTTTTGGTTTTAGAAACAATTTCTTTTGGTATTAGTTAGTTTCTAATTTTAGATTAGTTTCCATTTTAATACTTTGAGTTTTCTTTTATAAGCCATGTAATTCACTAGTAAAAGACAGATTGAAAATTTTAAAGAATTAGAACTTGATAATTTTGGGTGTCTCCCATGGCTGCCGTCAACCTTGCGTCTCCCTCTTCCCCTCCCTAAACTTTCTTCTTCTTTCTTTTTTCCCTTTCTAATAATCTCTCCCCTTCCACTCTTCTACTACTTTATTCCATCTCTATTTCTGGTTTTTTTTCCTACTCTATTTTCTGGGCGACGTTAACTACACCTCACAGTTGGTCGATCTCCTTCATACTCAAGGCTGTTGGCTTGAAACTTGGAGTAGTAGTAGGAAGCCATAAAGCGATTCAAACATCTGAATCTGAGGTAGAGTCCTGCTGATTTGGGAACCATTCCGGAACAGTAGGCACCACCAAATCTAACTTGCAGGTACAGTTGCTCCTCATCAATTGCTGGTTTGAGATACCTGTCTATAGGAATCAAGAGGCCACAGGGTTCGTAGCCTTCGTTTGGAAGATCAGCCCAAACCGAGACTTGTTGAAGGAGCTCCATCAATCTGAAACCTCTCCTTACCACTGTTTTTTTTGCTCCCTAACGTGACCAAAGGTAGAAGATGACTTTTCTTTTATTCTTAAGTAACCTAGTTTGTTCTATTTACAATTAACCCCCTCTTTTCTTAAACTTTTGTTCTAATATTTCCTCATTCCTTTACTAATTCCAAAATACCCCTCTTCTTTTAATTTCTATCTCAGTTTGACCCTATTATCTATTTTCCTCACTTTTAAGTGCTAGAGTTGAGCCTGAATTTACAAGAATGCCCCTACTTCTTTAAAACTGTTTTAGTTGTTAATTGTGGGCCCCCAAGTGATCCGATTACCCCAGAACTGCATCACTACTACTTGGGAGGAGATGAAGCTTGAACTATTTGACAAATATTTGCCACGTAACTTCAAAGCTCGAATACAAGATCAGCTGAATTCTCTTAGTCAAGGGACTACAACTGTTGCAAAATACATGAACAGGTTTGATGCACTTTATTCTCGCACAGGCATAAGGGAGAATGGGAAGCAACTACTATCTCGATTTCGACTGGGATTGCGAGCTGAAATCAACAGGGGAATTGGTGTTGTTGATGTGTACTCAGTGAGAGATTGCTTTGACAAGGCCTTACGAGCAGAGGAGCTCATAGCACAGACAGGTAGAAGGTTTGGTTATCAAGCTGGAAAGGTCACGAAGAATTTTCCAGCCACTAAACCTAATAGTTCAGCACCTCCAAAGGCCACCTTTCTTCCACGGGCTGATTATAAAGGAAAGGCACCTATGACAGGCAACAACAAGGTACAATGCTTTCATTACCAAGAGGTATGACACTTTGCTAAGTCTTGCCCATATAAGCAGAGGGTTAATGCAGTGGCTGAAATTGAAGAACCCAATGGGGAAGATGAGTCAGCTCTTTATCTATACCCCTTGGAAGACGATGATGATGATGGTAGGTATGACTATGACCAAGAAGATATTAATGGTGATGGCACTTATGGCATTCATGTGATTAGTAATGTCTTGGTGACTGAAACCATAGAAGAAGACTCCACTGAAGGATTCTACATTGAAGAGAGCATAGTAGACAAGACTAAAGCTTTGGAAGATGAGGTAGTGATTAAAAGAACTCCACAACAAGTCTTTGAGATTCATGATGAGAAAGAAGAGTTTGTTCCAATCCTTAATGAGAAAGTTACCAACATTGACAACTCTATGCACACGATATTCACAGTTGGTATTGATTCAGAGGTTGAGCATATAGAGTTTGTTATGCCATCATGGTTCTTTGAAGAGAAAGCTCCACACCTTGAAAACTACCTTCCAAAAGTCTACAACCAACCTGAATTCTGTTTGGGAACGGTTACGGCTGCTATTCACATGTTGTTCCCACCTCATCACTGCAAAATTCGAGGACGAATTCTTTCAAGATGGGGAGAGTTGATGCAGATTAATAACCAAAATAAGTTTGTTTTATTAGGAATAAGCCTAGGGTAGTGTTGTATATGTGTTGGGCCTTCAGTCCATGTGGTTTGGAGTGTATTGGGCCACTTTTATGGGTCCAAAAGGGGGGCTCTATGATTGAGTACGGGATTACTAGTTAGTTTCCCTTTTTCATTAGTTTCCTTTTTAGTTGGGCTTTGATGGGGTTAATTAGTTTCTAATTTCAGCCATTAGTTAGTTTCTCACTTCAGTCAAAAGTTAGCTTCTAATTTTAGTCTTTGTATTTTTCTAGTTTCTATTTTTAATTTTAGTAACTAGAGGACTTGCTTTTATTTAGTTTTATATTTCAGTTTTTTAAAACAAAAGATAATTTCTATTTCTTGTAATCACCCCACCATTATTCCAAATAAAGGAAAGGGCTCCCATTAAGCCCCACAATTTATGAATGAAAAAAAGAAGTTTGTTGCTATGTCTCTGCTAGGACTGTTGTGTGTTTGATCACAGTGGAAGGGAGTGGTGTTGATCCATTCGACTCCTTGCGGTGGGAAGCCCAGGAGGATCTGTTACAAGTGTTCAAGCTATTTTCTTTTCTTCTTATTATATTGTTCTTCAACCATCTCAGGTAGGATGTCTGGTCTCCTCTTACTTCTGGTTTTGAAATCTCCAGATTTCTTCTACACCGACCTTCACTGTTCAGGCCAACCAGCCACCTGATGGCCTTACTAATTTGGTCAACTGTTACCCCTGTTGAATGGATGGTTCGACCCTGTTTTGGAGTCCATCAAACCAGAGGATTGTGAGTTATAGGAATTCTCCCTAGACTGGCCGACTGTATTGAGTTGAAGTTTCTGCCTAGAATTTTGGTTCAACTGTTCTGATTGTTGGTGCATTATTTGATCTCTGTTTTCCTATAATTCTGTCCCTGATTTCCTGGTTATTATTCAGCTACTGAATTGCTGAATTATTAATATCAATAGGGCTGATCCTTGTTTAGCTATTTCGGTCTTGTTAGTATTTTGTGGTTTATATATTTGGAGGTTGAATGGTTGTTCTTTGTTTAAAAATTCCTGCAGTTGAGACTTGGTTAGAACCCTACCCTAGTCTACATTAAGCTTCCAACATTGGTGACTCATCTTCTGGCTCGTTCACTTGTTGCTCAATGGCCAAGATCACATAGTTGAATGTAATGCGTATGCAATCAAATGTGACCAGTGTTTGGGTTTTGATGTCCTTGCAGTATCGTTGAATCTCAGCAAGCTTCTCTCCTATCAATTTGCATTTGTTGACGAATATCCAATAAAAGATTTAGATCCATCAGCCAAGTTTGCTCTTTGGATTAACTGTGGACCCACTATGGCAAGACAGTAACTATGTGGATGTGTAGGATAGAGTGGCAAAATTGTAATTAAGTTGAAGTCTTAAGTGGGTGGCAAGGTAGTAAATATGTTGAGTTCAATTTAAACCCAAAGGAATAGCACGCATGCTCTTAAGGGGTATACTTAGGAATTGGAATGAAGCGGAAAAGAAGGATAACTAGGGATAAGAGGAGATTAGAGGGACAATACTGGAAAATCAATAAAAAATAATTAGAAGGAAATAAAAAGGAATCGTGAGGTGAGAGGGGACTTATCAAGGGAGACATGAGTTTCCTTCGCTGAATATATGAACAGCGGCAAGATAGGAGGAGCCAATGATGGAGTCGAAGGAGGTCGGCGGCGAAATAGGAGTTCAAGTTCGACTCCGACAAGGAATAGAGTTCAAACCAGCGCCGAAGGTTGAGGTCGTCTTCACCTTGGACACGAAAACAACAGAGATTCTCGACGGGAGGCTGAACAAGATATGGCTCTCTCTCTCCCCTTTTTTTTTTTGGGTGCTGCTAGCAGAAACCTAGGAGGGGGAAAAGGGCTTGATTGAAGAGTCACAAGGTGGGTTTGGGGTTGGTTTCAGTTTTTAAAAAAATGAGTTAGGTTGGGTTGGTTTCGTTCTGAACGGGTGGAATGGGATAACGGCAAGTGACGGGTTTGCTCGAAGAGTCACAGGAGTGAGGTCCGATGGGGTTGGAGGGAATGGAGGGTTGCGGTGGGACTTCTCTGCATAAGAAAAGAGAAGACTAGGGAGGGAAGAAGAGAGATGGAAAGGAAGGAATGGGATCCTTCGGCTCTAATTCCAAGTTGATGGAGGACCGGTGGGAAAGGGAAGAAATCCCTGAGATGGGTCTCAGAGTTGTAAGGCAAAGGGAGAAATAGCACTAAGAAAAGGAGGGGGGGGAGGAGAATTGCACACACGCCCGTAGGATTCACACACACTCAACTCAATTCATCTTTTTATACTCTCCTTTTGTCTGTCAATTATAACCAATATATGGGGAAAATAAAAAGATAGAATTAGAAACCAACTCAAATAGAAGCTAGCCTACAATAGGAAGCAATTCACAAAAGGAAACAAGCTCTAAACCGACTCTAACAACTACGTACTCAACTTCCTAAAATAAAGTAAATATGCTATTCTCCCAAATAAATTAGACTTCTAAAATCCTACTAAATCCAAGACTCAAATATGGATTTGGTTCATCTATGTCTGGATACCCAGATGGGTATGGATTGCTCCATGGGTTTGTATCTGCATCATCTTCTATTCGTAATCTTACTAAACAACTTGGTTAACCAAGAAAAACCACAAAGTCCTATGTTTTTTCACACTTCTTTTGGGACCTCACCCATGTGGACCTAGTGTCTTGCCCATGGTTCTACAACTCAGATTGGATCGATCAATATCGGCCTAGACCAATCACTAATCCTGACCGATAGTCCGATACACATGTATGGTCCAAGTGTAAAATCATAATAAAAACTGAATTTAAAAAAAAAATATATATATATGGGTAGATCTATTTGATTCGATCCAATCCAGGCCGCTTTGGATCGGTATCGGCCTTGACCAATCTCATGACCGTTCCCGAGTTTTAGAACCTTGGTCTTGCCTACTTTAATCCTCTTTACAGCTTCTTTTATTTCGGGCACCTTAATCTTTCATAAATATCTATAACATGCAACCTTCTAGGACACTACTACCCGAAATGTCTTCTTTTAGTAACTTGTAGAAATATGCTTTTCATCTCTCCTTAATGTCCCCATCCCTTATTAGTACTTACAATCTTCACTTTGAATACATCTAACATGGTCGAAAACTTTACTCTTCTTTTCCCTCATTTTAGTTATCTTATAGGTAGTATTTTCCCCTTCCTTTGCACTCAAATTTTTATAAAAATTTTGTATTTCTTCACCCTTGCTTTTCCCACAATTTTCTTAGCATCCTCTACACCCTTATTCCTTGTCCTGGGGTCCGGAAACCCTATTTGGAATCATTGTGGGCCCACCCAGGTAAGAGGGGACTCAATTCAAGAGCGTAGTGGCAAAATAGTGAACATTATGAATAATGTAAAGCCCCTTTTCGTATAACAAACAGGATAAGGACTTAATGAAATAAATGTTCAAAGATGATGGTATTTCTGGAAGTAAGGACAAGGAATAAAACAGAATCACTTTAGAAGTTAAGGCCTTATTGGTAAATCAGGGAGAATATACCTTTTTACTTTTTTCATAATTTGGAATACTGGGTTGTCTTCAACCTCACGATAACCAGCAAGGGCAGAAAGACCCAAGTCATAATTGAATGAGAGAACTCTCCCAACAGAATTCCAATACACCTGAAATTTCAGGTGATGATTCATGTCTCTTAGGCCTATTGACTAGGTTCAACAATCACCCCAAATAACAAACAACGGAGTACTATTTAATGACTGGAACTGGGATTGCCGATGTTTCCGAAACAGACCCCAACGTTGATTTGTTTCTTTGTCAAGGCAACCACTTATGAGCTCAAACTATACTAGGTGACCATTGAGAGTACGACCTTCACACAAAAACTCACGGTGAAAAGGGTATTATCAATGAAGATCAAAACAATTTACTTGGGCAGAAAACCGAACCTGCACTTTGATGAAGTTTGGCTATGGATTTAGAATATCTTTTATTTACTTTCCATTTTTAGAGTTAGAATTAGTATGGTAGATTTTTAATTAAGTGAGAATTTTATTTCTATTTCATTAAATGCAATATTTGTTTTAAATAGGAAAGTATGTCTGTTTTCAGTCTTTAAATAGGTAACTCAACTGAGAGATTGAATTGAATGAATCGGAAAAATTATGTTTTGGTTTGAATCGATGACTGCTATGGGTAGTTTTCTTATCTGATATTCTTCCTTTTTTCCTCTCTATTATTCTGGTTTTCCCTTATCTTCTCCTTCTTCATACTGGTTTTTCTCCCAGCCCCTGTTCTGGGCGGTTGTTGCAGCTCTTTAGAGATCATCAGATCCTTTTCCTCTCTTCTTGAAACTTGGTGTGGCTGTTCTGTACTTAAGGGCGACTGAAACCCTAGAAACTTGGTCCCAGTTGAAGCTGAGAATCGAAGCCAGGGTCAGACCTGGTTCTATTCCCTGCGCCAGATCCTCGTTGCAGGTGCTTTTGATCCTCGTTGCTTGCTGATTGAGGTCCCTATCTGCCGGAATCAAGAGGTCACAGGGTTGGTAGCCCACGTTTGAAATTTCAGGGCAAACCGAAGCCTGGTGACGATTTTCTCTCAAGAGGCTGCCGCTAATTTTTTTTTTTTCCATCGTGTTCTGTTCTTCAACGTTACACCAAAGGTAGAAGAAGACATTTTCTTTATATTGCATCTCAACCCTTTTCCTGATATTCTTTCAAGGCCCCTAGTTCTGAAATTCTATTTCATCTTAACCCCTTCATCAAATTAATTTTCAGAACTGAGCTTTTCTTTGGGATTAATTCCAGATCTGTCCCTATTCACTTATTTCTCTCTAAAAGGCTTTAAATTGTATTAGAAATTACAAGATTGACACTCAACCATTAGATTGAGGTATTTTGTCATTCTTGTGGGCCCTAAGCAATCCGATTCCTGTTCTTGGAACCCAAATCCGCATCACACTTGGGTTAGCAGCATGTAACGGGATTGAGACCAAAGAAAATAAGAAATAAAGAGAGATCGATTCCACTCATGGTCTCCAAAACCCACACCAGAATAGTGTCTCTAATGAAGGTAATGACAAAAGAAAAGAAGAGGAAGCACAGAAAGAATGTAAGGAGAGGAATCAAATCTAAGAGAAGAACATAAAGAGGAGAAGAATCGAGCCGGGAGAAAGAGAAGACAGCACCAGTGGAACCAAACATTACGGCTCTCACAGCAGCATATAACCAAAATCCATTCATTCAAATCCATCAAACATTGATTACAAGCTTGTATTTAAAGAATAAATAGAAGACTCCAAACTAGACACTAAACCTATAATGGAATTAAACTCTAAGACTATAAATAGAGTTCTAAGCTAATTTGTACTCTCAATCCTACATAGCTAACACCAATAAGGAATTAATTAAACAAACTTCAAATTACAAAATATCCTAGACAGCCCTATTGAACCATAAAACCAGGTTTGGACTTGGTCCGCCTTGCACCAGGTTTCCATATCGACCCAAGATGATCCAACCATGGATATGCATCTGCATGATGTCTTAAGACTAGCTTTCTTAGCCTTAATGGCTGCTTGAACCTCAACATTCCACCACCAAGTCTCCCTAGAGGAATGATGTTTCCTATTCACCTAGGACATCTTTAACAACCTCCTTAATACAATCAGTCATCTCATTCCACGTTGCATTAGTGTCTCCATCAAAGTCCCACATACCTTGTTTGACCAATTTAAATGAGTTCAAGATATCCTTTTAAGCACCACCACATTATCCTAGGGCAAATAAGGTCACATTTCTTACGATTCGTAGTAATGAGACACATATCCATGACCAGTAATCTATATTGAGTGGTTAGGTTCTACCCTAGTATAACTTTTTACAATCCTTACATTCATTTAATAATGTGTTCGAGAAACGGTCAAACAGGCATCATCTTCTATCCCCTCTTGCTATCAAGAAGAATATTCACTTAATGGAAATAGAGAACCAGTGAATAGGCACATGAATATTTTCATTTAAATTGAGATATGAGCGGAACTTCAAAAGAAAAATGGTACCTCTCAGTGAAATCTTTGTAGCACTCCGAAAAATCTTCTCCAAGCCTATCTGATGGCTGACCAGTCACTATCTTATAACCACAGAGACTATTGGTGGCATTAGGAGTCTGCAAAAGCATGGATTAATAAGCATCAATCCGAAAAAATGGACCAAAAAGTAATTCAACCAAGAAAATGAGACCTTAGAAGTTCAATCACCTTATGAGCTAAATGGTGAAATGTGTATAACAAGCATTCGACATAAGTAAAGTTCATCTCCTCTCCAGCCTTTCTCCGAGGCATGTATTTCTGGGGAAATAAATCAGCAGGGGAAAATAATAAGACAAGGACAGCTTCAATTATTTCGATCAGAAAGCACAAAGTAATTAAGATATGAAATGTGGTGAAAGTTGCAGACTCGGATCATAAAACTATCATTACAAGAGTCAATATGGAGGACAGGTAAAAAGTAATTATGAAAGATGGCATAAACATTAACAATCTGCAAAAACTTCAACAACTCAGCCTTATCCCAACTCAATGGGGCCAGCTACATGGATTATTGATCTGAACCAAGCCAAGAAGAAAAGTAAGTGTAAAAGGAGAGAAAAATTTTCTGTTTTCTTTTTTTTTTTTGGGGGGGGGGTGGGGGGAGGGAACATAACAGGCAGTTCTGCTTACTAGCCAACTCATATTACCAAATCAAATCTCCATAGCACTAAAAACATTGTCTACAAAAAAAACAAAAAAACAAAACAAAAAAAAACAAAAAAGGTACCTTTAAAAGCTGAACAATAGAAGGAAGAAGCTGACGGGAATCCTGTGGTGACGTATAAGGTGAACTTTCTGCAAGGTTCTTGAGCAAGTCAAGTTTTCTTTCTTCAGGAAGCTGGCAAGGGAAAGCATCATAAGACAAAATTAACTAACTACAATATTAAAACCCAAAGCATTAGAGAGAAAGAGAGAAGTGCCACAAAAACCTAGAAGTGAAATCCAACGGTTCTTAATACCAAAAACAATTAAGAGCTTGTACTTATCAAAAAAAAATAAAAAATTTATGTACATAGTTGTCATGGTGTCTAGGCAACTCAAGGCATTGGAGGGGGCCTCGACGCAAGGAAAAACCAACAAGGTGACCAAGGCGCTTGGACGCCTTGAAAACTACAATTATGTACGCATTTAGATGCTTTCATACAGAAAAAAATGTAAAAACAAACTCTCATGGTTCATAATACCAACAGACAGAAACTCAGAATATTACCTTGTCAAGAACAGGTATGATGTGCTTGTTCACATAGTTAAGGAACTTGCTATTTGATGCACCCCTCTGGAAAAATAAAATTTAGTGAACTAAAAAATCTAATAATTATCAAAATTGGGTGAAGAGTCCTTGACAATCAAGTCCGTACCATAAAGAATGGAAGAGCCATGTAGAGGCAGGAAATCAATCTGTCAATATGATCAACATCTGAAACCTGCAGTATCAAGATAACAGCATCATAATTTAAAAGTTAGCAAGTTACAAAAAAAATATATATATATATATATATATATTTAAAAGCTAGCATGGTCAATGAGTTATTGTGTTATTCTGTGAATTTGTCTTTTTTTCTCTTTTTTTTTTTTTTTTTTTTTTTGGGGGGTGGGTGGTGGGGGCATGGTGGTGAAGAAATTAACAATGTTGTCCAGGCAAGCCTTGCCTAGGCAATTTAATGGCATGCACCTAGGCTCTATTTTTGGCTGGCAAACCACCTATTGACCCAAACTGAATATAACTATTAGAAACGAAGTTAGGGCCCGTTTGATAATGTTTCTGCCGTTTCTGTTTCAAGAAATGGCAGAAAAATAAATTTCCATTTCTAGAAACAGAAACAGAATTGAAGGTGTTTGATAGTCATGTTTCTGGAAGTCGATAGTAACCATAGTTTTTAAGGCGCTGCTAAGGCGTCGCCTTACCAGCGCCTTGGCGCTGATGCGGCCTAGAGATGGTAAGGCAGTGCTCCGCCTTACGTGAAGTGGAGCCTTATGGGGGGGTTTTTTTTTTTAATACATTTTAAAATTACTTGATGAAGATTTCAAATATAGATTTTTTATTGGTAGGTGTATGATTTTGTTAACACTTAAGATGTATGGGATCAACTTTACTCCACCAAAAATAACCAAAACAAACAAAACAAAAACACAATTCACAAATAGGGTTTGGATTTTGTCAAGGGTTTTAAGAAAGGGCTTTGAGAATGAATAAAGGAACAAGGAAGAACCACTGATCTAGGCGACCATTTTGCTCCGGCAGCGGTGAGCTTTATTCTTCTTTAACAGGAGTAGAAATATAGTGGATGACCTTAGGGCTTAGGCACTCATTTTGGCATCATAGAGGTAAGTATAATTAATACTTGTATTTTTTATGTCTTCTTTTCTTTATATTTATAATTTTGTTTCATAATTATGTATTTATATTATATGTTAATATGTTATGATGATTGATGATTGATGAAGATGAACTTAGTTTATTCACTTTATTGATTTGTTTTCTTGATGAATATCTTACGTTGGTATGAATATGAACCTTTAATATTTATTTAACATATGAGTAATAGGATTCAACTAGGATTTGAACAAAAAAGATTGGTTTTATAAGAGAATTACACAAGAACGCTTTAGTCAATAAGGCGACGCTCTATGCCTGCCTTATCGCTAAGGCGCTCCGAAAGACCCTCAAACGCCTCCGTCGCCTTACCGCCTTGAAAACTTTGATAGTAACTAGTGAAAAGAATGACCACGAGTCGTTTCCAGAAACGGCGAAACTTGTTTCGCCTGGGTTGTTTCATAAACAATAAATAGGTAGAAATTTCAATTTCTATTTCTGAAAACAAGTGAAACGAAACAGTATTATCAAACGCTTTTTGTTCCGTTTCTGCCGTTTCTGGACACAGAACGCGCTTCTTGAAACGTTATCAAACGGGCCCTTAGTGTTCACTCCACATGAAGATGAAAATAGTGGACATACTAGTTTATATTTTGGACAAGTGCTACTATGCTTTTTGTTCTTTATGTACTTAAAATAAGTAAATGACTCGATATTTGCAATCTGACTGTAAGTCTGGGCACCTTAGAATTATTTTTGGATAGACTTAATGCTGCACAAAGAGAAAAGATACGAATAAGATTTTATAGTCCTGATTTGCATATCATGCATTTTGTGAAAGTGAACTATGCTTTGTAAGTTCACTTTAACTTTCTGTTTGGTGATTTTCTACGTTTAATTTGGTTTTGGGGTGACCGATTTCTGTTTTTCTGTCTGAAAGACTTCATCCCACATCCTGCAGTACACAAGCCACATGATCTACCCTATTGAGATAAGAAATTAAAGAAACCAACATATTTTATTGAGTATGGGTTATTTTGTGTCTTATCAGTGTTATTTATGATATAAACTAACCGCAGAAGTGATCAAGAATGGGTCAAATTTATCCAGTAAAGTTCCTGGGCAACACCTAGGCAACCAGCAGGTCTATCACCTAGGTGATTTGACAACCTTGGAAGAAAAGAAAAAAGGGGGGGGGTTTTAACACTGTGATCCATATGAATAAAAGCCAAAAGATAACCTAGGAGGCTGACCAATTTTTTTCTAGAACCCATTTGACGTTTCAAAATTATTTACCAAAACCCCCTTCACGTCAAGGTTCTCAACCTTCAAAGCCTATTTTTCCTGTGTCACAACCATTCTGACGTTGCCCCCCAACTGATATCCTGCACAGTCTGCCAGTGAACAGCTCACTGCTGAGCACTTCCCCAACTAGGGTGCATTTCCAGGCTGCCGTATGGCGTATCTCAGTTCAGCATCAACCTCAAAAACACCGTCTTCTTCAATGGGTGTCTAAGGCACTAAAATGAGCTCCAGACCATGCCCAGTTGTGTCTTTGTCTATGGCTTTCAACAGGTCCATCAGAGAGCTTGGCAGACAGTTCCACAACAGAGGAAGGGAGGAGGAAAATGAGAAGAAAATGGGGACATTTTTGTTAAAAGGGAGAAAAAGGTAAAAGAGGAAGGATTCATTTTCCCCTGATTTAAGTAGGGACGCAATGCCCTTAAACCTCCGTCAACTTTTGCCCTTTCCAAAATATATACACCAACTCTCCAAATCGGGTAAGAATTTTCTTATCCACCAACGACTGTAAGTCAAAGATGGAAACCAATGCCGACACAGGAGAGACTGCGAACCAACCAAAACTGAGAACCTCTGATCTTCAAGATGAGATTAAGACCACTATGACTACAAGCCTTCATGCTGAGATTTGCAGTCCAAGAATCGTGGGGGAAGAATTTCCGACCTAACTGATTTTCTTCTGAATTTTTTTCTATTTTCATCATAGGTTTTTTTTTTTTTTTTTTTGGTGAGGAGGGGGGTGTCGGGGGGTGTTTCACAGGGTCAGGAATCATGCAAGAGGAGTTCCAAGCCTAGGTTTTCGTTTTCAAGATTTCAGAAATCATGGCGGAGAACCTTGCTAGTTTTCAGCGTTCACATTCCTGAAGAGGAAACGGATACAATGGTAATCCCACTTGAGATCAGCTTATATCCACTTGCTGATCAAAGCAATGACCCTTTTTTTCGTGGGGATTTTACTCTTCAGCGCAGACACAAACACGAGAGAGAGAGAGAGAGAGAGAGAGAGAGAGAACTTTTATCGTCGTCGTTGATTGATGTAGCAACACTCCGATGGATCGACCCAAGCCTGCTCCAGAACCCGGACCAAGACCCATATCCAATTTTGGTTCCAAGTTACTAATTTGGATTCCAAGTTTAATAGAATATTTAGGATTTTATTTTTTATTTGAGAATATTTGTTTCCTATTTGAGTCCTTAGTTGTTTCTTTATTTTGTTAACTTAGGTGTGGAAGATTTTATTTCTATCTTAGTTTTTGATTTTTAGGTAGAAGGTTTTTAATTTTATTTTATTATATATTGGACATGTAACCAAGGTATGAAACAGTGATTATGGAAGAAAAAGAAAAGAGTGATTGTGAAACTTCCCTCCCCCCCTGCGTGGCTGTCTCCTTCCCCCTCTCTTCTTCTTCTTCTTTTCTTCGTCTTCTTCTTTTCTCTTCCTTTTCTGATTTTCTGCTCTGTTCCAGCAGTCCATTGAAACTGGTTTTTCTCTCTTGTGAATAGTCTATTTGACCTAAGATTTTAACCGTAGATAACCCCTCACTGGGCGACCAAACCTTTACAGTTTCTTGCCTTAGATCTAATTCTATTGTGAGAAACAAAATCTGCAACGCAGGCTACCTGAAACTACCGCCTAGATCTGAGTAGCAGAACTTTTGTTCTCCATCTTATGCTTATTCTTGGTGCTGCGTGTGGAATCGGTAGGCCCTGGATGTTGATTTTATGCCTGAAATTTCAGTTCCAATCGGCTAATACCGAAGCTGATCTTCCCGTCGAAGGCTCCTTGTCCCTCTGCCTCTGGTTTGAGCTGAAGGTTGAAGAAGACGGTCCCCAACAAGAATCGTGGGCTTGTTTTGCTTATTTAATAAATTAACCCTTTATTCCCATATTGCCCTCACCTTTTCGACTTTAACCCCCATTATCCATTCTTTCTATTTTCCTTCCTCATTTACCCCTTCACAATAATTCCTAATTCCCACTGTATCCCATCATTTGATTGAACCTCCATTTACCCATTAAGATTCCTTTTATTTACAAGTCTGCCACCCTA
Source organism: Macadamia integrifolia (assembly GCF_013358625.1). Lineage (NCBI taxonomy): Eukaryota > Viridiplantae > Streptophyta > Magnoliopsida > Proteales > Proteaceae > Macadamia > Macadamia integrifolia. The sequence goes on along the minus strand of NC_056563.1, from coordinate 34,559,740 downwards.
TTACAAGAGTCCTAATATTTACAATTCTGCCATCCAATTTTTGGGTTGTGCCGTCGAATATTTAAGTGGGCCCACATCCATTCGGGTTTGTTCTTCTTAGGGCCCGCCGGCCCCGCATTATTGATCACATGACATTAGATAGAAAACTTGATATAAAAGCAGGGGTATTTAAGAAAAATAGATCTTAAATGCAAGGATTGAAGTATGGGTATTGAATATCGTATTATAGATTCATAGTTTTTTTTAAGAGACATATCATATCAGAGAGATGCAAGATACACATGAAAAGAGTCAAGAAATGCATGGATGCACTTATGATACATATAAAATTAGTTTTGAAGCATAAATAACTTATTATGCAACAAGTAAGTATGCAAAAATTTGAGTCACTTCTTACCTAATCTAGAGATGCATAACAGAGAAAAAAAATCAAGGAAAAAGATATTTGAACACCAAAAACGTAAAGAGATCTGCAACTTGCCACTTTTTCGCCCAAATCTATTTCGACTGTGATTTAAAAATTGTAAATCCCAAAAACTTGTTAAAATGGTGAAAATTAGAGTCGATTTTTATGTTAGATGATTTCCTCCAACTCATATTGAAGAGAAAAACAAGTTTTCAAGGCCGTCGGTTGCTTTCAGGTTCACATCTCACTTACAGTTTCTGTTTTGTAGGTTTAAAGGACTGTATCGGTCACATATCAGACCATATCAGTCCCAAATCAGACTGTATCAATCCATATCGATCAATACAATTTTTTTTCAAAAAAATTAGTATCATATCAATACCCACAGATACAAATACAGATACTTAAAACCCTGCTTAAAAGATAACCACAAAAAGTCTAAGATGCTAGGAACCATAAGCAAGATAAGGTTTTGGTCAAATTTTGAAACTATCAGCTAATAGTGAGAAATAGAAGTGTCAGAAACATGCCCTGTTTTGGGGATTTTATCCATGTAGATTACGGTAAAACCTGGGGACAAAATTATGCCAAAATAATACCAACACTAAGAAACAATTCTCCTGGTCCCTTTTTTAAAAATTTATTCAAGCAACAAAAATAAATAAGAAAAGGAAAATATTTTCCAGAGTATCACCCTGACTGTCAGTATGATGTTTCTAAAAAGTGCGACACATGATTCACACTTTGTATCTCTTCCCAAGGAATTATTGCCCTAAATTCTAATTGAATGATTCTCAAAATTCTCGGCACATCCAATTTCTTCAAGCAATAAAAAATAAATATGAAAGGGAAAAGCTTGTCCCTAGTATGACCCAATCTGTCAGTATGATGTTCATACGTTCGTAAAAAGTGTGAGATATCATTCATTTTACATCTCTTCCCAAAGAATTATCCTATGAACTGCCCCACATTCTGCTTGAATGATTTCTGGCAATTCTCGGCACATCCATGACCAGTGATCCACCAAATTTACAAATCTTCAGAGTTGATCTCACTTTATCATCAAATATCCATTCCTCATCCTCCGGCAGCTTGCAAATGAGATTATTTCCCAGAGAATGTCCACAATAGCTGAGGGTGATGTCAGCCCAGCTATCAAATAGCAGTACATTCCTCAGCAAGACCCGCAGCACCTAAAGGCCTCCACAAAAACATAAGACCAAAGTAGTCAGTTTATCTTAGAAGATACAACTGAGGAAGAGGTGTGAAAACCTTCCACATGGAAACTCGTCAGAATCTGTTCATGAGGGGCCTCCTTTCCTTCAAATGATATAGAAAAAGAGGCTGATCTAGAATTCAGCTCCCAGAGGAGAAGACCTAGACCAAACATTTCGGGCAATGAAATCACAAGACTGCTTGGAAAAAACAAGACAGCCTAAAGTTGCCACTTTTGCATAGGTACCGACTCTAAAACTTCTGAGTTTAGATAATCTTCAACAACAGCAACAAAGCCTTATTCCAACTAAATGGGATCGGCTACATGGATCCTTGCCCTCCAATCAGCTCTATTCAAGGCCATACATTGTAGAAGGCCCAGGCTATGCATGTCTTTCCTCACCACCACTCCTAGGGTTACTTTAGGCCTATTCCTGACACTTTTTTTAGATCTTTCAATCTGAATCAAATCACTCCTCTGAACTAAAGCATCCGAAGGCTTTCATTGAACATGGCCATGCCACCTCAAAAGACTTTCTTGTAGCTTATCACATATCAAGGCTACACCCAACTCAGCTCTAATGTGGTCATTCCTTTGTCTCTCCTAGTTTTGCCACACATCCATCCATAGTTTTTAAGGCGTCACCTTACCAGCACCTTAGCGCTGATGCGGTCTAGAGATGGTAAGGTAGTGCTCCGCCTTATGTGAAGTGGCGCCTTATGGGTTTTTTTTTTTTTTTTTTTTTTTTTTTAAACACATTTTAAAATTACTTGATGAAGATTCCAAATATAGATTTTTTTATTGGTAAGTGTATGGTTTTGTTAACACTTGAGATGTATGGGATCAGTTTTACTCCACCAAAAATAACCAAAACAAACAAAACAAAAACACGATTCACAAACAAGGTTTGGATTTTGTTAAGGGATTTAAGAAAGGGCTTTGAGAAGGAATCAAGGAACAAGGAAGAACCACTGATCCAGGTGACCATTTTGCTTCGATAGAGGTGAGTTTGCTCTGGCAGCGGTGACCTTCATTCCTCTTCGACAGGAATAAAAATATAGTGGAT
>NC_056563.1:34542479-34556370 GCF_013358625.1 Macadamia integrifolia | reverse complement strand
TTGTGTTGTATTTCTCTCTCTCTCTCTCTCTCTCTTGATGAGCTTGTGGGTAATTTTCTGCACTTGTTTGCTATTTGTTTGCCTCAACCTTTTGGTAACTGTAGGTTGAAGCTTTTGCAAAATTCTCAAATACATGAAATTCCTATTTAATATCAATCTGGTACTATTATTGAGGTATTAGTCAAGATCTAGAAGTGTTGTTTTGCTTGTTAATGGGGATACTGTGACTTGGTGACACATGCTAGTTGAAGAACTGTTCTAGATTCATGTTTGTTTAGAAAATTAGAAGATCGAAAATTGTGGCTCAACAAGCTGAAAACTATTTCTAGGTGCAAGTTAAATCATGGCAATTTGTCAATGGTGGCAGCATTGCCAACTAAATTGACTTGGGCAAAAAGAGTTGGGAATTTCTTGGTTCAGCTGCAGGTTGCTATAGATTTTATGGTGCTATACTAAATCTTAAGTTAGTTTGTGGCTTTGTGCCCTTCAATGGAATTAGGAGAACCTGGACTGTATATATAACATTACTTGTTTAGGTGTGGCTGTGTGGGTTCCTAATCTCTTTTCTTTTGTGTTTATTTATTTTAGTCTTTGTTATTTTTACTGTAGGGAAAGCAAGGTTCCGATATTTGGTTTCAACTAGGATTCCGAGCCTGGTCAAAACCAAGATATACCTCGAAATTGGTTAACGGCTTCAAAATTTGGTTCATTTTGTGGATTAACTCAAAATGACACTTTGTACACTTGGAAACATTTGAAACCCTCTTGCCATGTTGATGCGGATCCGAGGGAATCAGATCGCTTCGGGGTCCACAATTAACAATTAAAACAGTTCTCAAAGAAGTAGGGGCAATTTTGTAATTTCTGGTACAATTTTGAGTGAAATGAGTGATTAGGGTCTTAACAGGAGTTAAATCTAAAGAGAAGGACCAATTCTGAAAATAAAGAAAGTAGTGGGGTTAAACTGAAATAACAATTGAAAGAGGAGTATTCTTAAATTACCAAAGATAAAGGAAATATTAGAACACAGGTTTAAGAAAGAAGGGGTTTACTGTAAATATAATTAATTAGGCAACTTAAGAATAAAAGGAGAAGGTCATCTTCTTCCTTCTCATGCTACTAACCAGATGGCGGAAACCTCAGAACCGTGTGGAAGAGGAAGCTGATTCAGTTCTTCTCGGAAAAGCCAGAAATTCCAGGCGAAGGCTGGAAACCTTTTGGCCTCTTGATTCCAAGAGGAAAACACTTCAAAACAGCAATCAAAGGGGAGCAGCACCTGCTGAAATCAGATCTGGCGGTAGCTTCAGGTAACCTGAGTTGCAGGTTTTTGTTTCACACAGCAAACCTGATTTTCAAGGGTTAGGGTCGCCTTGGGGAGGGTTACCTTCGACCAACAGCCCACCCCAAACAACTCACGCACAGCTGAGTTCAAAGCATTCCAATAGGGCTGCAACTGTCGCCCAGAACAAGGAAAATAAAAAAACCCACCAATAATAATGAAGGGAAGAGGAAGAAATAGAAGAAGAAGAAGGAGAATGAAAATAAGAGGTCAGAAAACTTCAGAAAGGGACGAAGAGAGGATCGGCAATCATGGATTCAAACCCAAATTCTCCAACTTCATTCAATTATTCAAAATTCTAAAACTGAAATTTCTCCATCGAGTACATGTCCAATATAAAGAAAAAATAAATAAAAATTAATGGCAACTAACTTAAAATGGAAACTAATTTAAAATTAGAAACTAACTAATTTCGAAGAAATTGTTTCTAAATCAATAGAAAATCAAATCAAAAGATTTTTTTTTTCCTAAGTCCATCGTGCAACTGCATCATTTAGTTTTAGGGTTTATGGGCGAGTTTTCTTCCCGTGATTTGGGTGTGCTTGAGAGAGATCTCCATTGTAATTTTTCTTCCAGCATACTGAATCATCTTCTTCTTCGCCCGAGAACATAGCACACCACATCAGTCTGTGAACCTCGTTAAATCTCTGTCTTGTGTGAATCTGTGTTTCTTTTCTTCATATTTATTGGTGTTTGTTCTAACACATTGGACCCATGATAGCACCCATGCGACGGTCCTATCAGTCAATCACATAGTCCAGTCCAGGGCTGGTAACCATACCATGCATGCAATTATACAATAATAATAACAATAATTAATTCAAAAGTTAATATTCCAAAATGGTAAGGAACTAAGGATTGACCACGGTAACACTTGATCATCAAACTATTGGAGGCAAAGCCAGTGCATCATAAATCTTCAGAACTATGATATTTAGCTTTGCAATGACTTGAAAAACACTGTTTGACATTAGCAGCAAATTATCTCTACTTATAGATGTAACGACACTCCCAAGAATAGGCTAATTGTTGCCTCTTGGAACCTTCCCTACTCTTTCTAAAGACGGTATAACTAGTATCCATTTCTATTTTTGTTTCCTGTATTTCCCCCTCGAGGGCCCCTTCTTTTTCTTCTTCAGTAATGAATTTGTATTAAAAAAAAAAACTGGTGACAGGAATAATCAAATGAACTCAGTACCATAACTTGCATGTATGTCCTTTAGAAACAGCAGGAAAAATGTGTTTTGAGAGGTAGATGATCGAATTTTTTTTCCCCTACAACAGTAACAATACGGGAATACACAAAGGAGCCTCTTCATAAGTAAAAACAGAGTCAGAAAACTGTAATCCAAGTATATCCGAACATCATAACCAACTCGAACACATGGAAGTCCAGGGCACAATTAAGCCAAGCAACCGTTTGAGAAAGCCATCAGAACTTCACTTTACATAAACAGGGCTATAACAGCCACAACAGAAGATAAAATAACATGTCGACCATTTCTTAATAGCCAAAAGCCAAAGACAATAAATAACTTACATTGAACTGGGCATCTAGATCTGCCTGTCCCTCAATAATCTCAATTAACTCTTGCACTCGCTCTGGGGGAGCATTATCTCCAAATATGCTCAAACTTTTCAAGAAGTCCATGAACATTTTAAACTCTGCTCCAGTCACATCTTGTAAACTCTAACAATAACATTCAATAAGATCATCAGGAATCTTCTAGCAATCTAGCAGATACCATAACTAAGCTTTAGATAATTACATACACAAAAGAAGTGGAAGAAAAAAAACCAGCAAAGATAATGACTGAAGAAGGGAAAGCAAGCCCAGAAATAGGGATCATCTTCACAAATTAAAAAAAAAAAAAAAAAAAAAAAAAAAAAAAAAAAAAAAAAAGACAAAACAAAACAAAAAAAATTAAGCTCAACGATTATGTCAGTGAACTTACTTTCTTCACCAATTCAGTTATATGTCTTTCCATTTGCTCTTGAGGCTTCAACAGTTCAGCTTTTAGGGGAAAGACCTAAAGTATAAGAAAGCACAAAGCTCAACCATAATAAAATGCAATAAAAATAGGCATCTTGAGTCCAGGTTACAGAGCCATTAAAACATTCTGGGGCCTTAAAAGCTTCCCAACTGCCACATGTTTAACAATGGATCGGGATCAGAACCTAGCATCAAATAGGCCCACTAAAGGATTAATTACACCACAAATCACTTGAATGGATTATCCCGACCAAGCAGATTATCTCCATATATCTGATATTGTTAACAATAATTTAAATTTAACCCATCACAAATAAATTTTAATTTTTGGTTTATGAAATCTATGAAAAATAATACACTTGGGTTGTAGATGCAATTTCGGTCACATGGATCTTACGAAATCTTTCCCTTTGTTGCACATGAAGGACCTATGTGACAAAGAAGAAGCTCTCTCGTGATTCTGGCTGGGACACCCCTACTAATCTTAAGATCTTACTGATACAACTTAGTAGGTTATATAAAAGAATGGAAAAGAATGAAAATTCAACGAAATTTTTTATTGGATCTGGGATCTTATTTTGGATGACCTTCCTATGTTATACTATTCAATATTCAATTCTCTACGATGAATTGATTGTCAGATGTTGGAAGTCATTTGATCAAGCTGCTTGATAGTGTATATGAATCTTTCATTCATGAAACTTTGCTTACATAAACTTTTTGATGTAGACGTACCTAACAGTAGGTCCTGATCCTCTCAACCTAAGACAGAAGATGAGTTATTGGAACCCCAGACCTGTAAAAGGCTTTCATAGCACTGGACCCAATATGCTCAAACTAATATAAAAATATAATGTAGAATACATGAAAACAAAAGCTACAACAGGGTGCTTCTCACCTTATCCCTAACAAAATTCAAAACCTTTTCACGTATACTTTCATCAGTACTTGGTTCATCAGAGCTCTCGATATGCTTAAACAAGGCTGTCAAAGAAGCTGCAGCAAGTGCATATAATAGATAAAGAAATGCTGTAATAAAAGAGCTTCCCGGTTTTACCAAAAAAATCATGAGAGTTGGTTTACATGAACAAAAACCATATTGGAAATATCATAAAAGGGGAGGAAGGACAAGAATGCATTAATGTAACATTATCACATTGGAAATCAGAGGTAGCTTTATTTCCAAAGAATACAGAAACTCCCTTTTTCACAGATTAAATCACATCTTTTCTGGCTAAATCCTCCTCCCTCAGAGCCTTCGAATTGAACCAACATACTGAGCAATTGAACTGATACAAATACAATGGCGATGGTCCACAACAAATGTCAGGCCTAACAACCCATTGCATACTCTATGGCGAGGTCACCGTTTTGCACATAGTTTCGCCCAGGCCAAAAATCGAGATCTCAACGAAACAATGTTTTTGGATGGGACAACTCGGGAAAACTCAGGGATGGGTTTCGATGGTCATATGGCCAAGTTAACCCCTCGTAGCCGCGTAGGTGAGCTCTACCTTAGGCAATTCCACACAATATTTAGTACTTCTAGAACACATATAATCCAAGTAAAAGTGTAAAACTAAAATAAGCATAAGGAATTAAATGACATCAAAAATGGTTTGTCATACATGGATGAATCACATACTGATGGGGACATCAAAGTGTACAATTGAAAGAAGAAGAAGACCCAACCAGTCCCATCTCTGTGGTTGGAGGATTAGAAGAAACCAGGAAGAAGAAAGAAGAAAGAAAACGAAAGGAGGAAAGAGAGGAGTCGAACCAGCCTTCCCAGCGCTGGGTTCGACTCCCCCCCTTGTTTCCCCATTCAGTAAATCTTGTGGACCCCACCAAATCTTACTTTACTTTGCTTTAATTCTGATATTATTTGATTGTTTTAAATAATTAGAAACTAAGACTTCTTTCTATTAGGTAGTTTATTATTTCAAATAACTAAGTTTCCAAGTATCTTTTTATTTTTAGAAGTTTTATTCTATTAAAAGTGTAAGGCCATTGGCCATTGAAAATTAATGAATTAGAATTGAAAAAAACAGCCAATGAGAAAACCCCCATCCCTCTCACGATTCTCTCTCTCTCATTCTCGTCTTTCCCTCTTTCTCTTTCTCGCCTCTCTCCTTTTCTCTCTCTCGGTCCTCTCTTCTCTCACCTCCCCCTCTCTTTCAATTTTCCTACTGCTACTGTTTACTGTTGCTGTTTCTGTTTACAGTCTACTGCTGCCGGCTAACATCTGCTGCTGCTGTTACCCTTTTGATGCTGAACTGCTGCTGCTGTTTTATTTCCCCTTGAGGCTGAACTGCTGCTGCTGTTTTTCCCCCTTAATGTTGAACTGTTGCTGCTGATCTCCCCTTTGATGCTGGACTGCTGCTGTTCTTTACTTCAAAACTGGGCTGCTGCTGAGCTCCTTTCAATATCGGACTGTTATTGGACACCGTCTTCAAAATCTGGGTTCTCTTCTTTTGTTCTCAGATCTGGGCAGCAGGTAAGTATAGAATGAACCCTCCCATTCCCCCCCATTATCCCCTCATTATTTACTCCATTACTTCCATTAAAACCCACCCCCCCCCTTTAGCCATTGTTTAACCTTTATGTGCATCAATGTTTTACCTTAAGTATTGCTGATTTTCTTATTACTAGAATGACTGATTTTAGAGCATATAATATGGGACTTTTATCTACCTTTGGTGCTTAATAGGCTAGTGTTATAACCTAATTTTGCTTGCTGCCATGTTCCCCACCTCATGTTCTCCCTTGACACTTGAGCGAGTCTATGTGCTTTTCTTCCTAGATTATTATTGCTCTTTGTTACTTTGTTTATTAACCTCACCTTATTTTGCATGTTAAATCATATTTGTTGAGCTTCCTTTGTCCTGTCCTACCTAAGTCCCTTGAGTTTACCCCCACCTAGTTAGTTAATCTTGTAAGAAGCCTAGTCACCTAGGGACCCCCCACATCATCTTGGTATCAGAGCATGGTTTTGTCTAGGTATAGAGTAATTAGGTGCTGCCGTCGTCCATTGTTTACATGTCTTACCTTGTGAGGTCTAGTCTCCGTCACAACCTGTCCACAGGCGAGTCTGAGTGAAGAGAGCGTTACCATAGGTTAGAGAACACCCTTTTCTTCCTTAGATTGGTGGGACCAAATAGCATTGGACGCTATTCCCACCAAAAGCACGCACTTGAGAGGGAGATTTCTGACATCAAGATTGAGAGGGCTAACTATCCGTCTCAATTGGAGATTCTAAGTAGACATTGAGTCTTTGGTGGCAACCGTACCTTGGCTGTCCATCTCCTTTATGTCCACTCGCAGTGGTAGGGCATACCAGGATATGTCTGACCTTCCTAGCACCTCCACTCAACCTGAGCAATTGGCTGAATTCATGAAAGCAGTCCAGGCTACCCTTTAAGCTAGCCAAGCTATACAAGAGACACAAACTGCCCATCTCTAAACCCTTACCGATAAGTTGGCTGCCCTCGAGACAAGTGCCCAAAACCCTAATGGACGGCAAGGCCGTAACACAACTGGCACTGAACCTAGGGGCAGAGGCCCTAACCCTAAGGAAGTAAACGAGAATAACCAAACTGATGGTTATGACCAGATAGGTGATAACTTCCAAGACCTAGTGCGTGGTAGGGGTCAAGGAAGGGGTCAAGGCCCACCGCCAAGACGCCAAACCCAATATGGAGATGATGAGGGTTATGAGCATCATGATAGGGACTTTGATGTCAGACGGATGATTAAGGTTGATGCCCCTACCTATAATGGTCAGATTGATGCTAGGATCCTTCTTAATTGAATCAAGCAGATGGATAGGTACTTCGATTTCTACGATATGCCAGAGGAAGTCTGCTACCGATTTGCTAAGTTTAAACTTATTGGAGCTGCCCAGGACTTTTGGACAGATCTAGAGTACCAAGAGGACCACCTAGAACTTGAGCCAATCAACACCTGGGTAGAAATGCAAGAGAGGCTCAAGAGGGAATTTTTGCTATCACTTATAGGCTCCAGTTGTTGAATGAAATGAATACCCTGAAGCAAGGAAAGTTGACTGTGACCGAATACATGAGCAAGTTCAATGAGTTGAAAATTAGAAGCCGTATTCGGGAGGATGTTGAGCAAATACTATCTAGATTCCTTATCGAGCTCAACTCCGAAATTCAGTCTCGTATGGCACCCCGCGAGACGTTCCACAGGCCTTCAGGATAGCCGAGGTGGAATCCTCCATGAGAACTTATTCTCAAAGGAAGAGCTTCCAAGCTGGGAAGTCCCAATTTAGAAAACCACCCCAAGGCTCAACTGGATTCCCAAAACCCCCTGCTGCACCATAACATCAATTTGACAACAGGGGTAAAGGAATTCTAGGAGAAGCACCCAAGAGTAGTGGGCAACAACAGTGCTTCAAGTGTCGTGGGTTTGGTCACTTCTCCAGAGAGTATCCCAATAGGAATCTTTATGTGGGAGAGCTGACTCCTGAAAAAGGTGTCCAAGAGGGTAAAGGAATTCTGGGAGAAGCACCCAAGAGTAGTGGGCAACAACAGTGCTTCAAGTGTTGTGGGTTTAGTCACTTCTCCAGAGTGTCCTAATAGGAATCTTTATGTGGGAGAGCAAACTCCTGAAGAAGGTGACCAAAAGGGTTTACAGGACCATGAGTATGAGGACCATAGACCAGATGAAACTATATCTGATGAGGACACCGAGGAGGCCGGTGACCTCAAGCGCGGCATTGTGCGATGCATGGTCTCACAGCCTAGGAGTAGCGATGATTGGCAGCGAACCAATATTTTCATCGCTTACACATGTCATCAAGGCAAGAACTATCGCGTCACCATAGACAGCGGGAGTTGCATGAATGTGGTCGCCAATAGCGCTGTTGCTCGAATGGGCCTCAAACCTAAACCCCACCCCAAGCCTTACAAGGTTGCTTGGGTAGATCAGTCCACCATCCCCGTTAACTTGAGGTGTCTAATTCCCCTACACTTTGCAGGATATGAGGATCGAGTGTGGTGTGATGTCCTAGAGATGATGTTGCCCACATCATCCTAGATAGACCCTGGTTATAAGACCGGGATGTCACCAATTACAGGAAGTCTAACACCTATGTCTTTGAGTTCAAAGGGAAGAAAATCAGACTAACCTCCAGTGCCCCTAGGAAAGTTAGGGTTCCAAAACACATGGGAAGTACATCCAAACACACCCCCACCAAAACACTCAACATTTTAAATCAACAATAATTTGAAGGAGTGTCAAGAGTCAAGGGTGATTTATGCTCTAGTTGCCATATAAAGTAATACCGATAGGTCACGCTTATTCACTGAGGCTCCTAGATAAGTACAACCCTTGTTGAGGGAATTCGAGAGGTTATTCCCTAAGGAACTACCTTATGAGTTACCACCTATGCATGACATCCATCACGCTATTGACTTAGTTCCAGGACCCTCTCTCCCGAACTTACCCCATTACCGAATGAATCCCAAAGAACACACCGAACACAAACAGTAAGTGGATGAACTGTTACAGAAGGGATTCATTAGGGAAAGCCTTAGCCCATGTGTTGTACCTGCCCTACTCACGCCAAAGAAAGATGGCACTTGGCGTATGTGTGTTGATAGCAGGGCTATCAAAAAGATCACCATCAAGTATAGGTTCTTTATCCCTAGGATTGATGACATGTTGGATATGATGGCCAACTCTTCGATCTTTTCGAAGTTTGATCTCAAGAGCGGGTACCACCAATTAGGGTTAGGCCTGGAGATGAATGAAAAACAGCCTTCAAGACGAAGGATGGCCTCTTTGAGTGGTTAGTCATTCCTTTTGGCTTGTCAAATGCACATAGCACCTTCATGAGGATAATGAATCAAGTACTTCAACCATTCATTGGCAAGTTCCTAGTGGTTTACTTTGATGACATCCTCATCTATAGTAAGACCCCATCTTCCCACTTGGATCACTTACAGAAGGTTTTTCATGTGCTCCTATGAGAGAAACTCTATGTCAACCTCAAGAAGTGCATCTTCATGAGTGATCAAGTCATCTTCCTAGGATTTGTTGTGTCAACTCAAGGAGTTTTACTAACCCTGAGAAAGTGAGAGTGATCGTAGAGTGGTCTGAGCCAACTAATGTCCATGAGGTACGTAGCTTTCATGGCTTAGCCACTTTCTACAGGAGGTTCATCTACCAGTTTAGTTCCATCATATCTCCTATCACCAATTGTATGAAAAATGAGTTTTAATGGACCAAGAGTGCTACGCAGGCCTTTAATGAGATTAAAAAGCTTATGATTGAAGCTCCAATCCTACGTCTCCCGGATTTCTCTAAGGTCTTCGAAGTGAATTGCGATGCATCTGATATTGGAATAGGTGGTGTCCTAGGACAAGGGGGCCATCCTGTTGCCTATTTTAGTGAGAAAATTAATGAAGCTAGGCAACGATATTTCATATAAGACAAGGAATTCTATGCGGTTGTCCAACCATTGCACTATTAGCAACATTACCTTTTACCGCAAGAATTCGTGCTATTCTCTGACCACCAGGCTCTGAGATACCTGAGTGCCCAAAAGAAACTTAACCAGAGATATGCCAAGTGGGTTGAGTTTCTCCAAAAGTACACTTTTGTACTCAAGCACAGACATGGTGTCGAGAATACTGCTGCAGATGCACTGATTCGAGTGAACATGTTCCTCAGTCGCACCAATGCTAGGAGTCGGGCTAGTGTGTTACTACAGGTAATGAGTGTAAAGGTTGTAGGGTTCGAGAGAGTCAAGGACCAATACCACACCTGTCCTATTTTAGTGAGCCGTTCACTTCCTTGAGTGAAGGCAACCCAGTCAACTGCTCGGACTACCTACTTATGGAGGGCTTCCTTTTTAAAGGAAGCAAGTCATGCATTCCCAAGACTTCACTCCGAGATTTCTTAATCTGGGAATATACTGGGGGAGTCACTGGCCATTTCGGTCAAGATAAGACCATCACTGATGTAGATAAGTCACTTGGGCTTATTTTATTGCAAATAAGCCTTGGGTTGTGTTATATATGTGTTGGGCCTTTGATCCCATGGGTTTTCTTTGAAATGGACCACTTTAATAGGCCTAAAATATGGGTGGAGGGTAGAAAAACGGGATTTAATTTATTAGTTTAGTTAGTTGCTATTTAATTCAATAAAGGCACATTAGGCCATTGGTCGGTTGTAAAGTCCTATATGGATTATTAGTTAGTTAGTCCTACTCCATGTTGGAGTCATAAAGTCAAGTCCTAGTCCTATTTTGAATTCCTAGTTGTAGTAGGAGTGTCTAGTCCTATTGGGAAACTAGCTCCTAGTAGTAGTTTGATTGCTATATAGAGGAGCCTACGTACTTATAATTTCAGATTTTAATGAATGAATTATTGAGTGATTACTCTTTAGCTAAAAAAACTGTTATTGAGAGGTGAGATACCTAAAGCTTTGAGGGGTGTGATACCTAAAACCTGAGGGGTGAGATACCCATTCCTTTATTCTCTTTCACCCTTCTCAGCCCTCCATCGATTCTTCTTTTTCTATTTTTATTTTCTGTTTATTGTTATTAGAAGTTCAGACCTGTTAAAGCATACAAAATCAGAATCAGCAGTCAAAGAGTTCTTGTTCTTGAAGCCAATCGACCCTCATTGTTGCCCCAAGTTTGAGATCTGATCTGCAGATCCTTTGGAGGACTGGTTCTATACTCTAAAAAGATCAATCAATCCTCTCTTGAAGGTTATCTGGAGAAGACAAGTTGTTGTTCCTACAGAATTCTTCACATTCTCTCTCCTAAGTCTGAAAATCAAGAAAGCCCATGACTCCATAACCAGCCGTCAGAAACCCTTCATATTTGGGGGTTTTTATACCCTCCCTAGGGACTATCTACACCCAAAAATGCAGCTCAATCGGACTCCCACAAACTTGGCCGCACCTTTCTCTCTCCTATCAAGTTGGGTTTTGGGCTAGTTTTGCTCCTATATTGGTATTGTATCCTTGGGGGTTTATTTGATGGTATTATTTCTTTGTTTCTTGCTCCTATTTGTATTGTTTGGGGCTCTAAATTGTAGAGTTAGTTACTTGTAATCCACTCCTGCATTAATCATCCTCGTTGAGGACCGATTCTTTTGGCCAGGACTGAAGAGGGATGTTGCTAGAGTTGTGAGTCAGTGTAGGACATGCCAAACTGCCAAACAACAAAAGCAGAATACGAGTTTGTACACTCCCCTACTCGTTCCCCATGCCTCGTGGCAAGACCTTAGCATGGAATTTGTGCTTGGCCTGCCAAAAACTTCGAGAGGCCATAATTCAATTTGTGGTTGTTAGACCGCTTCTCGAAGATGGCCCATTTCATCCCATACTCTAAGACCTCTGATGCATCCATAGTAGCCAGACTTTTCTTTAATGAGGTTGTCAAGTACCATGGATTGTCCCTCACCATAGTGTCCGATAGGGATGTTAAGTTCACCAGTCATTTTTGGAGGACCCTATGGCGGATGATGGGCACTAAACTCCGTTTCTCTTCAGCTTTCCACCCTCAGACCGATGGCCAGACCAAGGTTGTCAATAGGAGCTTAGGGAATTTATTGCATTGCCTCATAGGAGAACACCTTACCAGTTGGGATCAAGTCCTTAGCTAGGCTGTGTTTGCATATAATAGTTCTAAGAACCGTACCACTGGTCTGTCCCTATTTGAGATCTATTCAGGATACCAGCCCCAGGCACCCATAGACCTTATCCCAGTCGTGTCTAGTTCCAGGACCTCCTAGTCAGCCAAGTCTTTTGCTCAGCATATACATGATTTGCATACAGGTATAAGAAGACAGATATCACTGAGCAACGAGCAACATAAGTCGAAGGCAAATGTGCACAGAAGACTACAAGAGTTTCAAGAGGGCGATATGGTGATGGTTAGAATTAAGCCGCAACGTTTTGTTAGGGGAAAAGCGAGCAAGCTGCATGCTCATAGCAAAGATCTGTTCAAAGTACTCAAGAGGATAGGTGCCAATGCGTATGTTCTTGATCTTCCAACTAGTATGGAAATCAGTAATATTTTCAATGTTAAAGACCTTGTCCCATACCATGGTACATCTACCATTACCCCTTTCTATCCTGATGACTTTGAAGACTTTCCTTTCACCATTGATGAGACTACTAAACCAAACCAACCACTTCCCCCCACCTCATTACCGCTTGTGCCTAAGATCATGAGAAGGACTGAAGCAGTTGAAGAAATCCTGGATGAGAAGATTGTTTTCACACACACACACAGGAGGTTCTAGAGAATTTTTGGTCAAGTGGCGTGGGTGACTGGAGATTAACAACACCTGGATCACATTGCAAGAAATCCAACGACTCAACCCAAGCCTATTTGAGTACTACCTGAGCCGTAATTCACCGGAGGTGAATTATTCCAAGCCGGGGAGAGTTGATGGGGACATCAAAGTGTACAATCGAAAGAAAAAGAAGACCCAACCAGTCCCATCTTTGTGGTTGGAGGATTAGAAGAAACCAGGAAGAAGAATTATCACAATAACAAAGACTAATAACAGTAGCTTAAAGTAAAGAACGGAAGAAGAAGACGAGAATTGTGGGTGGAATTGGCTATCTCGGCCCGATCATCTCACCACAGCTATCTTGGCTGCTTAGAAGCAATTGACTGCAAATTTTGTTTATTCAAATCTGATTTTCTGAGGACAAGAGCTCCTCTTTAAATAGAGGGCAATATGTTAATAGCAGTCACATTACAACTAGGAGTTGTACTCCTACTAGGACTAACATTAGAAACCTAATTAGTCACTAACTAATAGCCACTAATGGGCCTTACTATAAGTAAATCGATGGGCCTTTATTAATGACTAATAACTAAACCACTTAAGTGAGTAAATCGATGGACCCAATGGGCCTTTATTAATAACTAATAAATTAACCACTTAAGTGGACTTAAATGGAAACCGATAGCCCTATTTGGGCTAGGCTTTCCTCCTGCGATAGCTCAGCCCAAAGTGGGGATCTACATCAACCAGAACAAAGAGGCATTCACCAAAATGAAGCACTGTAAATTTTACTAGATAATAGGATTGGACAGTAAAACTTGAAATTCATAATTCTTTTATGAGATTATAAGTTACCTTTTACATCCTGCCTTAACAAAGACAAAAGGGCTTTGTGCACAGCATCACGCTCCACATTTTCTTCTAAAAGCATCACCAAACCATGATCAGATTCATTTCCAAAAGGAAAAGAACGAAAAGAAAATAAGCATCAGAAGAACAATTTGAACATCAAACTACCAGCTGTAAGAAGTTGTCCAAGAATGTCCACAATTTTAGAAACATATTCTGGTGTATCCTTGCAAAAAAGAGGAAGTCCACGGATTGCTTGAACTCGGATCTGTAGATGAACAGAAATAAGAATTTGAATTACGTCACACAAACATCCGTTGTAGTTTAAATTTTTTAACACGATTACTACAATTATCCTCATAAAGAAAAAATGTAAGATCACCTGTGTTCATCGAGATTTTTTTCTCCCACAACCCACCTACCCCCCCCCCC